>NC_135318.1:12589020-12810437 GCF_048772815.1 Callospermophilus lateralis
GTCTCCTCAGCTCCCTTCTTTAGCTTGGTATCTAGACTGTTAGTAAGTTCAAAACCCCCCATTTTACAGAAGAGAAAACTGAGACAAAGGGAGGGTAAGATGCAGATTAGTGATAGAATCAAGGGGAGAGTCAGCTAGGTATCACCCAACCCTCAGCTATTTATCAGTCCACTATTGCTATGAACTCCAGAGACCTGGTATCTCTCTTAACAGAGCACACCTGGGAGTTAGGGGAGGAAAGCAGGCATTTCACTACATCCCCATGTTTAAGATCCTGGGAATGGGGTAATATAGCCTGTCTGAACAGTCTCCATTTAAATTATGAAAATGAGAAATCGTTTTTTTCTCTTTTTCCCCTATGGCAAGAAAAATATAAAATTAGTTGGCCTGAGGTAGATCTCTTCAAAATGGCTTAAGAAAGCTCCTGGTTGGTTCCCAGCCAGGTTCCATCTGTGTTCACCTTTGGGTGTCACCAATATTCTGCTTGTGACTCAGTTTGCTTTTCTGTGTTACATGAGCTTCTGCAAGACCGAGGCACAGTGCCGTTGCTCTGTGTATGATTCCACACCTCCTTGAGATATACATCTGCCCTGTGCACCTCCTACTCTCCACTGGTAAAGGAGGGCTCCCTTCCATGAACAGTGGGGGACGGCTGAACACAGGTCACTGGACCTTGGACAGAAGATACAGCAGTTTGTTAGCAGTATGCACTCACAGCCTGGGAGAGAGGATGCTGTGTGCCATGCAGGGCACCTGTGGTGGCAATCAGTGGTAGAATGAGTTAATACACACTGTGGGAATCAGGATTGGTAAGTGCCAAGAGGGCAGAGCACTCCCTGGTTCCCTTGGGAAGATATGAGTGGTTTTTCGAGTAGTTTCATGGGCTGGCAGGGAAGCAAACCCATTAGTGTGAGCACTAGTTGAGTTGCAGCTGGTGCAGCTGATAGGGACACTGGCCAGGTGGGGAGAGTTTCCTGCTGGGGTTGGGGGTGTGGATTTCGCAAGAGCAGAGGAACTCACAGCTAATCCTTTGGGACTCAAAGGTGTTAACAGAGCACACACAGCTTCAGACCTTACAGTACACTATCATTGTCCCCATTTAACATGGAAACAGAGCCAAGGGAAAGGATACCCAGCTAATGTGATGCTGAGTTTGACGTCCCAGATGGTCTTCTTTCCTCTATATTGCTCTGGATCGCATCATATTTTATTAGAACCCCTTTTGCACCCTGTGAGTGAGCATCTTACAAATGAAGAAACAAAGTCTGAGAGGGAAGGTCATGTTCAAAGTCCCCAGCTAAGGAGGGAGAGAGCCAAGTTGGAACTCAGGGTGTTGAGTCCAGAGCTCCACACCTGCTGGGACACTTGTTTGCCCTGATATCAAAGGAGGGATCACAGTCTGATGGCCCCACATCTCTGGGTAGGATGAGGTAGGACAGGCTTTGTCTAACTGGAATACCAGTGGGGTTCTGTAGCTTTGAGATTTCTTAATGGTAAGACAGGAGAATGAACCAAACTTTATAGGCTAGTTTTTGGCTTTGGTGGCTTTTTGAAAAAATAAGGACTGGGACAATATTATAAATATCCAGTAGTGATATTAAAAATATTTAACAACTGTGCTGAAAAGCTTGTTACTTCTGGCTAGTATAAGCATTAACCCTTTAGTTGCTGGACGGTTCTGGGGAAGGAGTTGTGGAAGTTGGAAGGATATGCAGAGAGTTTGGGAGCATGGCTATTTACCCACCAATGCAGAAGCATTTCAATATTTTCACATCAGCCTTCTCTGTAGTCTATAACTAGCAATCCAGCTGCTGGGTATATATCCCCCTTCAAATTCTCCTCAGGCCTATTAGGTGACATGGACAAGGATGTTCAATCCAATGTTGCTTGTGGTGGTGGCAATGTGGGGCAATGTGGAACATTCAGGGGATCCATCACTGGGGAATGGAGGGGTAGCTTCAGGGCGATGCACACAGTAATAAAGAAAATAGACCAGATGCAAAGAACAATAGGAATGGAGGTAAAAACAACACATCATGTTAAGTAGAATGCAAGAGATGTTTGAGATTAAAGACAAATACCATTTATATACATTAAAAGCATATGCATTAAAAGTAGCATAGACATTTTGCAAGGACACATGGAAACCAAAGGCTATCTTATCAAGATACGATGATGAGATGGAATTAAAGAACTTTCTAGAAGGGAAAAGTGGGCAGCAAGAGCTTTGCTGTCTACAGGCAGCAGCTGGCAGCTGATGGGGACACTACTTGAGCATTTTGAGAAAATTTATAGTACTGGGCTCTCATATTTCCTCCCCTTCCTTGCCTCTGGGTCATACCAGGCCTTCATCTGAGAGTGAGTTGGGCTGCAGACAGTGCTGTAAGAAGACCCTTCCTTTTTTTAAAAAAAATATTTTGAACTTTAATGAATTTTCAAAATAGTGCTTTCTTTTTTTTTAAATTTTTTTTTATTTTTCAGGTATTGGCAGACACAACATCTTTGTTTGTATGTGGTGTTGAGGTGAGGATCGAACCCGGGCCACACGCATGCCAGGTGAGCGCGCTACTACTTGAGCCACATCCCCAGCCCCCGAAGACCCTTCCTTAGAAGCATGTATTCAGGGAACCCAGGGACGTTTCTGAATCCAAGAGACTGTGACCCTGAGAAGGAGGGAGCTTCTGAGGGTGATGTTGACAGTCCCACAAGATGGGGTTCTGTGAATGAAAGAAAACCTTGAATAACAGTGACTTAGATAATAAGTTTATCTCCCTCAGATAGATGAAAGAATCCCAGGGATGTTAGGGTGACCCAGGTGCCTTCTATCCACTTGCTCTGCTATCCTTGTCATGTGGCTTCTACTTGTGGGTCCAGATGTCTAGTCCAGATCCAGCTGTTTTCTCTGTACTCCAAAGAGCAAGAAGGAAAAAAGGAAGTAGGTGCTCCTCCTTTCCCCTGGTGACACTCCCCAGAAGCCCAGGGAATCACTTCCACTGATGTCCCATGGGAAAGAACTCAGCCATGAGCCCTCTCCTAGTTCATGGGAGGCAAGGTCATGTAGATTTTTATCCTGGGGAGCAACATGGCTAAAAGGAAGTCAACTGTCCCAGCTTGCTCTGAAATGAGGGTGTTCTTGGTACACTGAACTTTTAGTTTTGAAAGTGAAACAGTTCTAGACAAACTGGGAAGGGTTGGTCACTGTGTTACCCAGGTAATACTTGGAGACACTACTAATGAGAAAGTAGAAAAGGTCATGAGGTTGTGTCCAGTAGCCTACCATGAAGATATCCTTTATTCTTGTAGTTGGAAATAAAGGGTAGGTCTTAAGTTCCCCTTCTGAGGGAAAACCACAAAGATGACATCTCTGTCTTTGGTGTTTTGGGTTTGCTTTTCTGCATCCTCCCATGCAGTTTCAGGAACTTAATTATCAGTCCATCTGTTTGTCCATCCAGCTATTCACCCATCCATCCAATCATTTACTTTTTCATTCTTTAGGTATTTGCTGAATATCTATACTGGATTATAAAGATACACACAGTTCCTGCCCTCCAGGACTTCCCTCTCCATGCATGAAGACTCCATTCAAATACTAGTACAGAAGCATAACTGTAATTGGAGCTTTGTACAAAGTAAAATGGGAACTAGTAAAAGCAACCAAATTTGGTTTTTGAGTCAGAGAAAGCCTTACAGAAGGAGTGACACTTGGCATTTTCTAGGTGCAGAATGGACGCATTCATTAGGGAGCGGGACACAGAAAGGGTCAAGACTCAAATAGCATATTCTGGAAAGATTGGTTAGTGCTGTGAGGCTGGAATGTAAAGGGCTTGCAGAGGGGAGGGAAAAGATGGGGTGAAACAGAAAGAGAGAGTGTAAAGAGCTTGAAGAAGTCAAGCTGTGGCCAGATTTAGTCCTCTGGAAGGCCATTTCATAGACTGACTTCTCAGACAGAGCTTTTACTAGGCTAACATGTGACGAATATCCACCAGAATGCAGTATGTGTGCTCAAAGGCTTTGAACAGGCACAGGCCGTCAGTAGAACTCATGCTGGGAAATCCCAGAGCATCCTCAGAGGGCATCTCCAAGTCCTGGAGGTAAACATTCTTTTGTGCCTGGAGATGTAGGCCCTATTCTGTCACAGGGTGCTTCTTTCTTTAATAATTTATACACTATCTCCTTTAATCTATAGAAATATAAAGCTTTTAGAGCTGGCAAGGACCTTACAGATCACATCATCCAAAACCAAAGAGGGAGCCAAAGAGGAAATACCATTGAGCTCATCAGGGCAGAGGTGAGCCCAAATTTAAACCTTTGGACTCTAAGACTATGAAGATTTAAAGGACATTTAATTATGAAAATATGAGAGGGCAGTTAAGGTAAGCATATAGAATTTTATGAAAGAATCATGTTCCTTGTTGGAATAATCTGGAATAAGATCATTCTAGCTAATTAACAATATAATTTAATTTAATATGAGTTTAGTCCTGAGCTTCCTGATATCCAAGCAGAGACAGATATGATGGTTTATATATTTTCTTCTTCCTGATAAAAGGTAGCCTGGAAATAAAGGATTGAAGAGCCCACTATGAGAAGATAGAAACCAGCAGGCCCTACAACAGAGCCTTTGGTTAATCAGTTCATAAACGTGCAGACATCCTGGAAATACAGTCTTGCAGGAGATCTCCAGTACTTAAAGGCCACCACATCAGGTGCCATGAAGGAAGGAAGCACAGGACACCAAGGCAGTGTGGAGAGGAGATATGCAACCCATGGTGGGAGAGGGACCTCCCAGAGGTCCTAATTATCAATTGGGTTATGTCAGTTTTCTGTTGAGCAAGAAAGGGATTGGTGGTTGGGAATGGTACTGTAAACAGAGGCAGCCCCACTGTGAATGCAGAGAAACCTGGAAAAAAAATCTGGTAAGTTTCAGGAATTGCAGGTTTTTCATGTGCTCAGATTGGCTGAAGCGACATTTAGTCTGCCAAGTAGGGAGGCATGAGTAAGAGACAGACTGAATGAATATTAACCATTATTACTAAAACTCCCTCGCTGTCCACTTTTCTTCTGGAGGTGAAAGCATCTTCATTTTCACCTGTAGATCTGTCCCGATTTAAGAAGCAAATTAATACTACCCTTACCTTGTGTGTTGGGGGTGGGGTGGGGGCAATATCCAGTAGATTTTCTGTCACTTAGACTTTAGTGAGAATTAAAGGTCAAAGACAGATTTGGGTGTAGAGAGAGCAAGGAGTGAGTATATGATAGGTGGGTAAGAGACAGACCGCCCAAAGCGGGCAGTATACAGAGGTATACAGAGTTCTGGAAGACAGACTGGATGCGTCTCACACTGGCTTTATATATCCCCAAAGACTTCAACTTTTTGGAGTCCTCTTTGAAACCACAGAGGAGTAAACAATATTGTCAGTGGATGAGTTACAGTTGACAAGTTAATGTGAGGTTCCCTTGATGCTTTCCCATAGGCATGATTAATGAAGAGGGGAGTAGGTATCATGTCATGCATCCTGAGGACATTTTGATGGGTTAGGAAGTAGATCTGTGGGGGAAAGAAGGCAATTACGTCAAAGCATGCACCATTGTGGTGGGGATAGATTGGGGGAAGGGGATCCACACACAGAGGTGCTTTCTCTCTCTCTCTCTCTCTCTCTCTCTCTCTCTCTCTCTGTGTTTTGAAATAAATTAACCACGTTTCCTGGCTCAACTGTGGTCAATGTTCAAGGGTAAATATTCTGGGAACAGACATGCTTTTTGGTCCCTATAACATATTCCTGTTTATTATTTCATTTGTTTCACATAGTCATCCTATGAGTGAGGATGACCTTACAGATGACAGTAGCAGGACTGAAAGACTAGATGACTGCCCACATCCTTCTGCAGGCAGAGAACCAAGACATCTGACTCAAACCTGTGCTCCTCTGCATATGCATTCTACAGGCCCACAATGGAGGCTTACCCCTTTCCATCCCCAGCTCCTGCAGATGCTATGGGGCCCTTCCTGACCACCCCTACCAGTGTCTTCCCTCTTGCTGACATGCAGTGCTGCAACCCAACTAGACTCTCCTGCAGCACAGTTGCCTTCTGCAGGGTTTAGAGATGTAGAACATGATTCTTTGCAAGCAAACAAGCATGGGCTTTTGGGATAAACTTAGTGATTTTGGAATGATTAAGTAGCTAACTGCTGGGGGAGACCTGGGATCATTCTTCTTAAGGTGCTGATAAAATGTAAACATTTTAGGTCTAAACGTAGACCTTAGATGAAAGATGAGGAATTGTGTATAAAAATTACCTTTTCCCGCCTCTTGCTAACAGCAATGTAGACAAAAGCTTTGGATCCTCCCTTTACTGGACAGGAGGCAGGCTTGGGGGAACCAAAGAACCATGGGATCAGGGACAGAGGAACCAAAGCATGGGCTCTGCAGCTACCTTGCCTTCCATGAGCCAAATGAAAATGCTGGAGACCAGTGGTCCCCAGTCCTTCAAGAGAAGATCATCTTATGCTTTGGTGGCTACCTCTCCTCTGGGCCACTCCCTTTAAGGTTCAGGTTTCACCTCGTTGAAGCCTACAAGATACTGTAAGCTTTGCTCCTTTTCCTCTGAGTGGGTTTTGATTGAACAAAGTATAATTAGAAAACCCACATATCACCATAGGGTACTTCCATGAGGTCAAGAAATTGTCTTTCACTCATTCCACAGATTCCTTTGAATATGTGTGGTTTCCCTAAGCACTTCTCTGAGGTGGTGGTCAGCAGATGGTGGGTTGGGGGTGCCGGGTTGAGGGCAGCTGGCAGAGCTAGTGATGTCGAGTGGGAACTTAGGGAACACTGGGCGCCTACAGCTTGGAGCAGCTGACTCTGAGGAATTACTGCATGTCTGCACAATTTAAAAATCTGCAGTCTGGGGGTGGGAGGGGGAAGGCGGGGGTGGGTCCCCCAGCGTCCCATTTCTCCTCCAGTCTGTTGGCTGAGCGTTCTCGATTGGTGGAGAGAGGCCAGGAATGCCTTTTGAACCACACGTGGCCCTTTCTGGGGTCCTGTTTGTTCCCCAATCTGAGCGAAAGGCATCTCTTTCTGACTCTCTTCCATTCGTCCTTCTGAAAGGTGACCGGATTGGGTCCCCCTCTGCACATGAGGTGCATATGCTTGGTGCATATGTCCAGCCCTCTCTTCTGACTTGGTAAGTCGAGGAATGGAACAAACCATCTTGTGACTCTTCACGCAGCGGGAGGTGGCAAACAGCAGAACTGGGGCTGTTTCCTCCTTCGCACTTTGTTTTAAAACAAGTTGGGGCCTCGCGACTTCCCAAGAAAATCCCGGCAAATTTGCTACGAGTTGCTTGGGCCGCGACTTTTGAGAAGTATTTTTTTACCCTAGCCGCTGAAGTCGCTGGGGAGTTCGTTTTCTTCGCGGGGCCGCGGTGCTCTCGGTCCGGGTGAGGCTGGCGCGCGGGTGGGAGGCCCGGGACGCGCTCTGGCGTTCACTGGGGCAGAGCAAGTTGCTCCAGGGGGACTGCACTGGCCTGGGCGCGGGAGAGGGGGGCACTTGTCCTGCAAAGCTGCGTTTCAATCCAATCATCTGTCCTCTCGTCTCGCGGTCTGACCCCGCAGTCTGCAACTGCCCGCGCTGGAGCACCGCGCCCTTGGCCAGGGGAGCCCAAGTAAACCGCTAGATTCGAGGCAGCGGGCGGAGCTGGGACCAACGGGGCGGTGACTGAGCGGCGGGCCCCGCCCGGCCCCGCCCGCCGCACTCGGGCGCCTCTCTCAAGCCCGGCGGGACCAAGGGACTGACCGACCGACGCGGGCCACCCCGCTCTCCTCGCCGCCAAGGCGGCGGGCGCGGGGCGGCGCGGAGAGGCCTGATCCCTGCAGCACTGGCGCGCAGCGTTGCAGAGCGGAGCAAGCCAGACGCACCAGGACTCCTGCAGGTACCTGCTTGCGTCCCCACCTCGCTGCACCCTCAGGGGACTTCTGCGTGAGCCCCCTCAACTTTATTGCATCTTTCCCCACCTTTGATGCTCCAGGCTTCGGCGGTTCGTGTTGCGGGTGCAGGTCTACTCCCGCAAAGGGCTTTGCATCCTACTGGGCGCCTGTCTGGCGGCGCCCCCCATCTTCCAGTCCCCGGAGCGTGCCGTCGCTGGAGTCCTAAGTCTCTGCCTGTTGCGCGAGCTGCGAACAGCCGAAACGGTGTGTGAGTCCCTTTGAAAGCCGCGGGGAAGGTATCTAGGATCAGCTTTCGGGGCTTTGGGTGGGTTGGAAAACAGACTGGAGGCGGGAGAATAGATGAGCCGCGGAAAGGCGGCACCTCGCGTAGGGGCATCCCCGGGGCGTTTCCTTAGTCGGGAAGCCCTTCCTTCCCTTTCTCGAGAGGAGGCGCTTTCCTGGCAAATGTAAGTGCTTCCCAGGCCGCCTGCTCCGCCTTCTTCCCTGTCATTTTTCCCCTCCCCTTTGCCCTGCAGCGGAGCAAGGTGCCCCGCGACAGTTACAGGGAAGAGCGCACCCGTGGCCCTTGTCCTGGTGCATCGTTGCGCCCATTGACTGCGGGCACGTTCTGGGTGGGGGCGGCTTGGGGCTTGCAGAGCGGGCGTGGAGTCACCGGTAGAGTCTCAGCATATAGATAAGTGGTAGTGGTGCGGGTCGGTGCCTCGGGGTCAGGAGCTCTTTTTTTTTTTTTTTTTTTTTCCCTTCCTCGCGCCCCTCTAGATAGCTGGGTGCCTGACCTCCGGAGGCTCATCAGCCTGCGAGAGATCCAGACCTGCCGGCAGGGGCCGTGGCGAGCCGGGCTAGGCGCCTGCCTTTCGCATTGCAGAGCTTGTCCCCCCTTCCTGCCCCCCCCTCCCCGCCCCGTGTCCCTTCTCTTCGGATTTGGGAAACATCTTTTGTCCTCTTGTTATTTTCCTCTGTCTGGGCTGGGGAGACCGAGGGGATAGTTTAACTCGGGTAGCCTCTTCTTCAGCTGGTGAGAATGACCCCAGGGGCTCTGGTTTGGTGCCGAGGTGCAAAGAGCCAGGGGAGGTTTCCTATGGTCTTCCTGGAGAGTATTTATGGTTCTCCCAAGGATTTTGTCTTTCACCTTAACCTCTGAAGAGTGTGAGGCAGCCGAGGGAAACCAGACCAGAAACCTTTCCCTTTGCTTTTCATATATTTGCTTAAGCGATTTGCATAATCGTGCGTTTAGAACTGTGTAAGTTACTCCTAGATGCTCCCCTTCTTACACCACTTGCAAATACCTGCCCACGCACACAGGAAACGAGTATTTTCCTGAGCACCTGCCTCTTTGCTAAAGGTATGAACTCCCGTGATTTGTTCTCCCCACACTCAAACTCTTCACCTGGGCATCGAACTCTTTGAGGACATTGATTCATTCACTGTGCATTTATAACGAGCCCACCATGGGTAAGGCCCCTGGCTGCGCTATGGGGATGGATTAGTGGAAGAGTTTCTGTTCCTTCTATTACTGTTCTTTCTCACCAGATTCCTTCCTTCTCCTTGTTCCTCATTTCAGAACTAGATTGTCAGTATTAGGAGAGGAAGGAGAAGGATGAGGAAGTGCATTGGAACTCCTAGTCCAAAGCATGTTGTGAACATTCTAAGGAGTCTGGTGGGATCTGATTTAACTGAATCTGTGTCTGAGTCATCATTATTGCCTAAATACAGTCATTGATGAATGCAGCCAAGACAAACGTTTGCAGAAGAGAGCAAGTTGGGAGGTCAGAAGTAGTCTTTGCGTTGTTCCTATTATTACATTATTAAAAATCCAATGTTCTGACGTTTGGATTTGTCAGCAAAGTTCCAGCTAAGGTGCTTCTTGCTCCTTCTCCTCCTCCTCTTCTTTGGAAGGGGAAGAATGGGGATTCCAGTCTCCTCCTGTCTGTAATGAATTCACTGTAATCCTTCCCAGATTCTGCATTTCTCTGTTCTTCCCCACATCTCAATCTGCCCCCTATTTGGCATTTGGAGTTGGAATGTGTGTCAGCTTTGAGAAAGCATGCAGCAAGCGCCCCCACCCCCTTCTTTTAAAATAGATAGCATTTATTGGCTGCATACTATATATCAGATACTCTGCTAGAAATCTTTCCAGGCATTATCTCATTTAATCCTTGCAACAACCCCATGAAAAAGTGAGGCTTGGGAGTTGCCAGCAGATGGAGCCTCTCAGGTGAGTCCTGAGTTTCATGGAAACCCAACAGGATAGAGTCTCAAAAGTAGGGAAGAACAGCTATCCAGGGCAAATCCCTGCAGAAAGAAAAGTGGGTGTATTTATTTCCCCTGTTTATCAAGCATCAAGATGGTGTACTCCTCCAGAGTCTCACTCCTTCAGAGTTATCTGGAGGTAATAGATATAAGTAGAGAACAGCATATGACTTGGGGATCTGAGTTCCAGCCTTGATTTCTAATTCTTTATCTCCTTGACTTGACATCGGTCACTTTTCTTCTCTGCATCTTACCTGTTTAGCTATAAGGATAGATTTCTAATATTTATTGTCACCTTTTGCCAGGCACTACAAGCTAAAAACTTTTACATGTATTAACTCATTTCTTCTTGATGATAATATAGCAGATATTTCAAATGAGGAAAAAGACTGAAATTGAGCAAATAATTGTGTAAGGCCACCCAGCTAGGAAAACATGAAGCTGGGATTCTATCCCCAGCAGTCTGCCTGCAGGACCACTGGGAGATCAAACCCTTCTTTGTTTATTCTTAGTAGGACCTCAGTCTTAGTAGGACCTAAGACTGAGTTTATTGAGTGGTGATTGGTAGAGCTGGCTTGAAGTTTCTGGTTTTACATCTCAGCCTTAAAAAAAATTTTGAAGGTTGCACTATAAATTGAATCTCTTTCCTTTGCCAAAATAGTCTGCTTTTCAATGCAATTCTTCCCATCTGGTTAGAAAGAAAGGAAGACAGAAGTTAGAGACCATAGACTAGGAAACTTTATGATTATTCAAGAAAACACGGTGAACAATACGAGAAACTCAGAAAAATCACAGAACCGCATTGCCTCTGAGTCAAAACCATCCAGTAAGTCAACCAGTAACCAATCCACAAATGTTTATTGTGTGGGTGCCATGTGCTTGGCCTATAGGCACTGAGGGAAGGTGGGATCTGATATGTAGTCTTTGAGCTTGACTCCACAGTGGATCTCAAGACTCAAGATTAATAAGTACAAGACAATACAGATACTAATTATGTAACTCCAGGTAAGAATTACAAAAACTTTGTCATATACAAACAACCTATTGTAGTTTGCAGGAACTTTCATGGTAGTTATTTTCATAGTAACTGAGTGTGATAAGCCTGTACCAAAGGTGAGGAAAATAAGGCAAGGAGGGCCTTGAACTTTGACTTGGCCTGGCATCTTCTGACTCCAACTGCAACATCTTTCTTCTTCACTTCTGTCTGGTGTGGAAGACAGAACAGGAGGACAAGAGATAGGGAAAGTCCTGAGAGATGGCTGAGTTTGAAATTTATCCTGAAGCTGCTTTTTTGTTTGTTGACCTTGGCCACCTGGGGGCACTTAGTAGTGGTAGGGGAAGGAGAGTAAACAGGAGAGGAAGAAGAGAAAGTGTTTTGTTTTGGTTTTACTTTTTCAGGGACCTGATTCTATGTGAAGCATGGAGGGAACACCCAATTTTAAACATAGTCACAATGTTTAGAACTGCAGAAAAAAATGGAAAAGCTTTCATTCTAGTTTATAGTTTCTGTTCTTCATCTTTTGAAACTTTGTAGCGTATGTGCATTGTAAAAGAAAACTCTCTTTTATAAACTAAAAATAGTTACTAGATTAGATTGCTGGCAAAGGCGTTTCTCTATATGGAGTCCTGCAGAGCCTTAAACCATGATTTGCTTGGAGGAGATACCGTATGAATATTACCTTCATTTGCACAAATGTCCAATGATAAATGCTTAAGATCAGCTTGCTTTTAGCTCGAAATGTTACAGTGAAGCAGTTAATGTTTACATCAGCTGCTTCAGTTTCCTTGCTAAAGTTCCAAATAAAGAGTGTAGTCTCCCATCAACTGAGAACCTATTAGATTTCATCAAAATTAACTTAATGATTGCCTTATCTGGTCATAAATCTGTTATCTTTACATAGTTAAATATAAACAAGCATTCATTCAATAAGTGATATGTACTATGTCAGGAGCTGGGCAGACTGTGGTCAAGGAAACTATGAATAGGGTGTGGGTGGTGGTGGAAAGAGAAAGACATTAAACAAATAAATGCAAAATTTGAGCAGTAGTAGTGCTTAAAGGACTTCATGGAGTGACAAGAGTGGGGAGGGCACTAGTTCAGATGGGAGTATCAGAGAAGACCTTTCTTAAGAAGAGATTTCATTCTGAGGGGTAAACAGGAATTTATTAAGTGAAGAGTAGGGGAAAGAATTCCAAGCTGAGGATTCCTAGGCAGGAATGAGCATTGACCAATAGGAGAAGAAGTCTGGAGATGTTTGGGAGGAAGTTGGAGAATAAGGCAGGGGTCAGATCATGTTGCACCCTTTATATAAGTTGGGGGTCTTATGGTTTATCCAGAGGGATATGGAAACAAATTAACGGATTTGCGGTAAGGGACTACCATGAGCCTATTTGCATTTGTAGTGATCACCTCTTATCAGCAGTTTTGCTCTCTATTTGGTTTCCGTTAACCCACAGTCAGCTTCCATTCAAAAATATTAAGTGGAAATTTCAGAAATGAACAATTCCTAAGTTTTGAGCTGAAGGACACCCAGAGGAATGTGATGGAATGGCATGCCATCCCACTGCGTCCCTCCAGGGATGTGAATTATCCTCTTGTCTAGCATGTACATACTGTATTCCTACCTGCCTGATATTCAGTCAGTGACCATCTCAATTATCAGATCAGCTGTAGAGGTATTGTGGTGCTTGTGCTTAAGTGACCATTATTTTACATAATAATGATCCCAAGCTGTAAAAGGAGTGAGGTTGGCAATTTGGATCTGTCAAAGAGAAGCTTGAAAGTAGTTCTTTTACGTGAAAAGGTGAAAGTACAATAAGGCATTTTGAGTGTGTGTGTGAACCACAGTAACATAACTTTTATTGTCTGTATTGTTATAATTTATTTAGTTTATTGGTCATATTATGGTTAATATTTTATTGTGCCTCATTTAGAAATTAAACTATCATAGATGTAGCAAAAAATATAGTATATATGAGGGGTTGGGTACATTTAGGCATCCACTGGGAACATATTTCCTGAGGATGAGGGGGGACCACTTTATACAGGATGGCCTGAAGTCTGTGAAGAACAGATTAAGATGTGCAGGCATGGGACTTGGAAACCTAGTTTGGAGGTGGGATCTAAAGCCAGATTGAACTAGGTTGAAAAGTGAACGGGAGGTGAGGAATTGGAGATCAGACATGGATAGCTTGGTTATAAAAGGGAGCAGAGAGGCAGGGTGGTGTAGGAACAGGTTTGTGTCTATGTAAAAGGTGACCTTGGCTGAGGTTAGGGAGCTGAGTTCCCTAATAAATCCACACATTCACATCTTTGCATGTAGATTTATATGGTAGTAAACACTTCTAGAAGATTAATTTGAATTCTAGTTCTAGCTTTGTCTCCAGTTGCTGGGTAACTTTGAGAATATTACTTGTCCTTCCTTATGCTATTTTTTCCCACATTAATTTGGATAGTTTATATAAATGGACTTCGGGGAACTCTCAATGGGCATGAAGGAACAGTTGTGATAGGATTTTAGGCATTTTCTCATTGATGATCATCAATAAGCTGCTTTCAAATTGACTTAAATGGAGAGATGTCAGTTACAAGTCTGGTGGTGAGGAGACATGAGCCCCTATAATATAGATAGAGGGGAGACCTGGTGGAGATCCCTGGGTATATTGTAAACTTCTTTTTATGTCCCAGTAGAATCTTTCCTATCACATGGGACACTTACTCTGTACCCATTGCTACATTGTAAAGACATGGAAGAGAAGTACCTGTGTTCTGTTTCCTGAGACTTCCCAGGGATTCATTTATAGTCATAGGGAAGGAAGGTCCATAGAACTTATTCCACAGGACAGTTAAGTCATTTGCTGCCTCTAGAAGATCTCTTCTTAGGTTCTCCAGAGAAACAGAATCAATACGGTATATATAATTTTAGAAAGGTATTTATTATAAGGCTTTGTCTTACACAATAATGGAGGCTGGCAGGTCTGAAACCTGCAGAATAGACTATCAGGGTACAGATCCAGGAGAGCCAGTACTCTGGTACAAGGCTGAAGACAGATTGCTGTAGAAGTGGAAAGAGCTGATATTCTAGTGAAATTCAAAGGCAATCTTCTGGAGAGTTCACTCTTGTTTAGAAGAGGCCAGTCTTCTTTGTTTCATTTAGGCCTTCAGCTGATTTGATGAGACCCACCCATGCAGGGATAGCAGTCCCCTTTATTTAATTTTTACCAATTTATATGTTTAGCTCATACAAAATGCCCCTACAGAAACCTCAAATAATGTTTGACTAAGCACCTGGGCACCTAGCAGCCCAGCCAAATTGGCTTATAATATTAACCATCACACCACATTTAACAGTATATGCTGAACTAAAGGTCCAAAAGAAGGAAAGAGTACTCAGCGATCAATCTGGAGTCACGGGGAGTGAGCATGAAATAGGGCCACTGGATTAAGAGTTACTTCAAAGATCTGTTAGGTCCTTTGCTGCCTCAAGAAGACTTTTGTTTTGGTAATATTGACCTAAGTTCTGGTAAATATTTAGTTTGTGTTGAGATAAAAGAATGCCAGCAGACTAAATTTGGGGGCTTGAGTATGCTTACTTTCAAAAAACTTTCCTGCTATGGGACACTTGGCTTTCCTAAGCCCTGATGGATGTATGGAGGTGAACCCAAAAGCATTTCCTATGATTTACTTGAGGTAAAAAACATAATTGGCCAAAGAGATGGGAGGACCTCGTGGTTAAAGACTGTGGTTTGTAAATTTGGATTGAGAAGAGATGCCTGGGTTCTGGCAAGGAAATCTCACTGGTTCTTGTCTTGGAGGTCAATAAATCATATGGTGTGGGCAAGGTTTTTCTTGCGGGTTTTTAAGATCCCCATTTTCTAAGTATGGTAGCCTCAGGAGGCCACTGACATTAAGTCCGCCCCCCCCCCCCATTTCCTTGGCAATTAGACGTTGTCTGGCGAAGATTCAGCTCTGATCTATGTTTCAGAGTTGAGCCTCCTTGGCAAAGCTTATTTCCTCTGGGCTGAGAGTGTAAAAGGGAAGTCTCATGTGTGACAGAATCTACCTTCCTACCTATCTACCTACCTACCTACCTACCTACCTAATCTATCTATATATCCATTCATCCATTCATTTCTATCTACCCATCTACCTCTGTTTGTCCATTCATCTATCTGTCTATCTGTCCATTTAGCTATCTTTGCCAAAGTGTGAAAAGGTACCAATGTCCCCATATCCTCTCATCATCTCTGTAAATCCTGGAAAGCAGGCTGACTTGAGATGGGAACAGGAGAATCATAGACCTTCATCCAGTGCCTAAGATGTCACCCTTTAAGCCATTTTCCCAGACTTCAGGAGGACTCAGAGTCTGTTTTCTCAAGCACGCATTCCTATTTACTGTGGGGTGAGGACTTTCTTGAAGCATGGGAGAAGGAAAGCCTGCAGCTACCTAGAGATAATGGCTAAAGCCACCTTCTGAAGCGTGGCCTTGAGCTGTCAGATGCCCCTGCTGGGCACGCTGGAGGACCTGTTTCTTCCTTCCAGTTCTAGTCTGTCTTGGTCCTCTGTATATGGAGAACTTGGAAACTCAGAGAGAGGTGGGAGTATGTAGGAAATGGGTTGAAGAAAGGAGAGGTGTGAGAATTAATTTTAATAAGTCAAATTGAAAACTTTTTTGACTTGCATTGCCTGAGGATCTCATTATTTTATAATTTTTTTTTCATATTCATGAAGTATAGAATTAGTCATAGCAGATAGTTCTGGGCAAAGCATTTAAAATATCCTCCTAGGATGGCTTCCAGGAATTGGATATGGATGTTTGTGAAGCATAAACACATTTTTTTCTACCTTCCCAATGATGGACTACCTATCTACCTACCTATCTACCTATATAAGTCATCATATTTATTTCATTATATCTTTAAAAAAGTAAAATGCGCCCCCCCCCCCAAAAAAAAGTCACTGTGAGAACTTGCTGCAGCAAAAGACACTTGGCCCTCTGAGAGTTTCATTGTAAATTTGCTGAGGATTTATGGTTTGGCAAAAGCATTCTGTTTTCTTCTAGCAGCAGGAAACACTTTTCTGAAATCCGTTTTGGAAATGCCAGAACATGTCGGGTGCTCAGGCGGGGTACAGAGAAACAATAGCTTATGTTATGCTTTGCAAGTGTCTCCCAAAATTTCATGTGTTGAAATTTGGCTGTAACTTTGATGATATTAAGAGGGTGGGAGATTTGACTAAAATTCATGTGTTGGTATTTGGATGTGAGGGCTTTGGGAGGTCTTTTGGATGGCATGAGGCATGAGGATGAACTCCCAGGATGGCACTAGTGACTGTGTAAGAGGAGGAACAGACCTGAGCTGGCATGCTTGCTCTGCCTCACTGCGTGACGCCCTCCCCCAGGTCGTCATGCAGCAGGAGGGCCCTCACAGATTCTGGCACCATGCTCTTGGACTCCCAATCTCCAGAACTGTGAGCTAAATAAACTCCTATATAAATAACCAGTCTCAGGTGTTTTGTTCCAGAAGCAGAAAATAGACTAAAGTGGTAGATCTCATCACAGTGTCCTGAGCCCCCAGGAAAGCAATACGGCGGGAAGGCACCTCCCAGGCAACCCTTTCCACTCCATTTTGAGCAGGAAAACCCTTGTTTTGTAAGTGGAACATTGATGTAGTCATGTTTCCACCAGACATCTCCCACTTATCTACTATGAATCAGCCACTGATATCACTCTATGTCAGGGATATTGCTAAGAAATGGCATTCTGCAAGTGCAAAGGAGAGGTCCCTATTAAGTATTAGATTTTTTTTTTTTTTTTTGTGTGTGTATGTGTTGGTAGGATAAAGGAGTGCACTGAAAGCGTTCTGAGAGAGGTGACATTTGAGCTGATTTCTTGAAGACAGAACTTGACTTAACTGGAAAAGAAGGGGAAAGAAGATGCCCTCCAGAGGGAACAGCCTCAGTGAGGTTTGGCAGGGAAAGTGCATGGTGTGGTTGGGGATGACAGTCAATCAATGGGACTGAGGCAGCCGAGTGAGGAGCAGGTGGGTGCTGAGGACAGAGAGGCAGGAGGGCATGCTCTTGCTTAATGTCTAAGGAGTTTAGACTCTGCCCTTGAGATGCTGGGGGATACTTTGACTCGTGGTTTAGAAAGTTCTACTGGCTCCTGTGAAAAGGGAATCGGCATTAATGGTGAGAAAGGAGATAAGTCAATGCCACTGCTTAACTGCTGGTGTGATTTTTGTGGGTACAGGAGAGGGTCCTCTGCTCCTCAGTGTCTGAATTTCTCTAGACTTCTATTTCCCTCCCTCCCTCCCTTCCTTTCTTCCTTTTGAATGGAATTTTTGATCCCATGTGTGTTTTCTCTTCCTAAAGTCTCCAAATTTCCTTGGGGTAATTGTCCCTGGCCCTATTTGAATATAGTCTTGGCAGGATAGTAGCTGCTAAGGATGTCCCTGGAGGTTCTATTCTTTCTGCCAGCTTCTTTTCCATGCCCCAATATAGCCATTAGGTGGACGGGTGGCACGGGCTTAGCCAGTCATGAGCTTTGTTAATTGAGTGACTTCTAGACCCTTCAGAAGGACCTTGGGTCTTCCTTATTTCAGGTATGGTTCTTTGGCCTTCTTTTAGATTCTAGGAGCTTCATGTAGCCTTCTGAAAAAAATTTCATTTGTGTTAGCCACAGCAGTTGTTGCTTGTGTTCCAAGAACCCCAATAGATGTAGGGAATGTCCGAAGGCCTTACTTCATACCAGAATCTAAAGTAGCTTTTCCTGCTGTGTTCAAAGGGGGAACAGGGAGAGAGCACAAGGGTGTTATCTGCAGAAATGGAGCCGGGGATGTCCTGAAAGGACAGAGGGAAAGTATGTCTCTGCAGACCAACTTTGTTACTTCCCAGTATTACTGTAGGGTCCTGCTTCTGTGTCTACCTGGAGTGGGTCAAATTAGCATCAAATAATTGGAGACACTTCTTAAATACTTAGGATTCTAGTTCTTATTCACTTAGGACTAGTCCTAACTCAGGACTCTTGCAGTATTAGTGATAAAAATAGTTAAGTGTTGATGGAGCACTTACATAATGCACCAGACACTGTTATAAATGTGATGTATATATTAACCCATTTAATATTCACAGAGACAGATGGAGATTCTTCACAACTTTTATGGATGAAAATTCTATTGTCATCTTGTCTTGTATGCAATGGTTATTTTATTACATCTATCTATCTATCTATCTATCATCTGTTTTTCTATCAACAGACAGATGAGGAAAGCTCAGGGAAGACTTTTAATAACTTAGCGAGGAAGGGGAAGATTGGCTGGGTACTGAGCCTGTGCCTTTATCTATGGGTCTGAATCTCTTTCTGACTGTGGCCTCAGTTTCCTTGTTTGCAGAATGAGAGTAATAATAGCATTTATCCAGTACTGTACAGCACCAAGTAAACACCATACAATGTTTTCTTGGAATAATCACTTTGGGAGAGACACTATCACAATGCCAGAATGCACATGTTTATACAATTGAGCTCAGGACTCTTCTGTCTGTCCCTAATGCTTTGCAGAGTCTGATAGCTCCTAACAGAAAAGATGGGAGGTGATAAAAAGCCATTGATGTTGTTCCCACACTCATTTAGGAGGATAAGACTGAAGGAGAGTTTATTTCAGGGGCATGAGCCTGAAATAAAAGCGTGACTCCTCCACCTGCAGCGAACCCCTTGGTGAGCTCTGGCCTCATCAACTCTGCTCTGTATTCAACCATCTTGAACCTCACTTTTCTCATCCATCAGTGGTAAATCATGAGGATGTCTGCCTCTCCAGGTTGATCTGGAGATTCAAGAAACCATTCATTCATTCACACCTTCATTATTTCTTGCAGGATATTAAAGACACAAAGATTGAGAGAACAAAGCCCTACCCTTACAGAGTTCCCAGTGTAGTGTGGAGAGAGTGAGGAAATTGTTCTGTTGTAGTGGAACAAGTTAAAAACTGTGGCAAGGCAGGCACAGTGGGTAGGACCCTAGGAGGGGGCCTGAATTCAGGGATTGGTCCTAGAAAATATCGTAGAGCTGAGTCTGAGGGCATTCTGAACAGACAAAGCAAGTATAGGGACCTGGAACCATGGGAAATTGGGGTCCTTGAGGAATTTCAATTAAGTTGTCTTAGTTTTAGAACTTGAGTTGAGTTGTGCCAGGCAAGCATAATGGATGAAGAGTAATAGTAAGAGCTGACACTTAATCGATCATCTACTGTGTCTGTAGCACAGACAGTTTTATTTGTATCATCTCATTTTTAATCTTCATAACTACCCCAAATGGTAGGTGATGTTTAGTATCCATGCTTTAAAGAGGAACTGAGGGGCAGAGAACTTCAGCAACTTGCCCAAGATCAGATAGAGGTGAGGCTGGGATTCTGACTCATGCTTCCTTAATCCAAAGTTTATGCTGAAGGCCAAGGGGGCCATCAGAGGACTTTCAGCTGGTGCATGTGCAGTAGAGCATAATCCAGCCTGCTTGGTATGAAGGAGAACGTGGGAGTAGGAAATGCAGATAGGCCTAAGCAAGGGAGACAGTCAGGAGTCTACTGTGGAGAATGAGTGCAAAAACACCGAGTATCTGGTCTGAAGTGGGGGAGGAGGAGGAGCAGAGAAAAGAAGAGGCGGGAGAGGTCTTGGGGATGTGTCTTTGCCCATCCTTGCTGCTGGTTGGGTGTCAGCTGACCTGGGAGGACTCTGACATGATCTCCAGGTGTTTGGCTTGGGAGGCAGGTGCAGTGGGAATAGAGGACAAAGGGAAGCTTTGGATATGTTTATTTTAAAGTCCTAATGGGACATTCAAATGGACATGTTCGGCAGGCAGTTGTAGGAGTCCAGAATGTAAGAGGGAGGTCTGGGTTGGAGACAGACACCTGGGCTCCATAATTACACGGGGTTACATGGCATTGGCCAAGGAGAAGAGCAGAGGGACAGGAGGAAACGTGGGGTGAGGTGGCGGGTGAAGACCACAATCTGGAGGCCAGCAGATTGTATCCAGGCTGTGGGTTTCTTTGGTTTGGCCTACAGTATTAGCACATGCGAAACAATAGTGCCAACATTTAAAAAGACTGGGAAAGCTCCCATAAAAATAGGATTTGTGGGTGTTCTTGACAAATTGGGTGATCTGACCACCTGATGCCCATAAATGAGGGATGGCAGTCAGCCGCCAGGTCCTGTCAGCCAGCTGGTACTCCCCAGCATGTTTCAGTAGCCAGGTGTCTTCCTCCTTCTCTCATTTTGGGCAGCTCCTTGGCCCCTGAAGATATTTAATTTGTAGACTCAGATTTAAGACTTGGGCAGAGGAAGTAGAGTTTCACAGGGAACTAAAAATGAGTAATCAGACAAGTGGGAGAAGCAAGAGCGAGTGGTGAATTGCAGGGGTGGGGAGATGGGGGGACAAGTGCTGTGGACAGTTAAGTCAGATGTAGATTGGGAAGTGTGCCTTTTAGGATGCCCTTCGCGAAAACACTTGGTGGGGTGCTAGGAGAAACTCATCTTGAGAAGCTGTGCTGCAATGAAGAATTTGTGTTGGGAAACTTTGTTTTCTAACATTTTACATGTGTGAGTGATGAGTATATATATATATATATATATATATATATATATATATATATATGCTCTCTCTATATACACACACATACATGTATATGTATGTATGTATATATGTGCCTATATATATATATACACACATCAGGTTGACATATATATCAATATATACATACACACACATATATGTGGGTGTATATATATGTATGTATATATATGTGTGTGTGTGTGTGTGTGTATCAGGATGTTTGTGACATAAAATAGTATTTATTTATTTGTGCTTGACTTACATTTTGTAAGAGTGACAAAAAAATCCAGTCTTAGCCTTGGTTGGTAGATTATCCCCAAAGAAGAGGCTGTTCTTATTAAAACAAAACCCTTCAGGTTTTAAAATGAAATTAGGTGCTTTTTATTCCTTGCTGCCAAGACAGCCCTGCTGATTTTAAATGTGTTGGGCCAATAAATGTGACTTTACTACAGCAAGCAGCAGTCCCTTAAATGGGAGTAATTTTGCATTTTAGCATCGGCAGGTGAAGTGGAGCAGTGGCCAAGCGGTGATTTGTCACCTCATTTGCTCGTGAGTTCCTTTGCTCTCCCTTCCTTCTGTCACTTGCCTGGTGGGGTCTGTGGGGTGGTCTCATTACCTGGCACCACTTCTGTTGTAGTCTAGGTCAGGGTGCTTTTCTTGGATTTAAACCATATCCCCAATTTTTCCAATTTTTTTTTTTTTTAGTATTTGTTTTACGATATACTTGGATTTAATAGTGTGTGTGTGTGTGTGTGTGTGTGTGTGTGTGTGTGTGTGTGTGAACTATTCCATCTTTGATACAGCTCTCTTTGTTAAAGAAAAAAATATATATCTCCCATCTGGTGGTGGTTGATAATTAAGCTACTTTTCTTGGGTGATCACAATTTCAAAAGCACATTTGTTATGATTTTTCTTTTCTCTCAATTACTGCAATGGGTCAGAGAGACTTTAAGATTTAACATGAATGGAAGGAGCCAGGAGCTGAGTGTCATGACAGATGTCAATCAACTCATTAATTGATCCAACAGATAACGTTTAAGGTCTTACCGTGTGTAGCTAGATGAGGTTCTAGGCACTTGGAATACAGTGGTGTATAAAGCAGAAAAATCTCTGCCTCACAGAGTTCATGTGGAGAAAGGAAAAAAAAAACAACTATATAAAAAAATGAAAATACATATTTCTATGTATTTAAGGAGTGATAAAGGCTCAGGATTAAAAATCAAATGGGGAAAGGAATAGGAGTTTGGAGAGGTAGTGACATCTTCATCTTTTTTTGTGTGTATGCTTCAGGGGATTGAACCCAGAGCCTTGTGCATGGAAGGCAAGCACCCTACCAACTGTGCTATGTCCCCAGCTCAGAGGATATGTCTTTCAAGTAAAGCTTGGAGGAAGTGAGAAAGGAAGCCATGCAGTCACCAAGATACAGCCATCAGGCAGAGGGACCAGTTGGAGCGGAGGCTCTGAGGCAGGGATGGGCCTCACTGGCAGGACTGAGGATTGGCCTGGAGTCCAGTGCTGGTCAGAGGAGGGCAAGAGGAGCAGGAGATGAGACCCCACAAGTGACATCGGGAGGGGAGGGGAGCTTGGCCTCTGAGGTGGAAGTTGCTAGAGGGTTGTCACAGGAGTGACACGATGTGACTTACATATTAATAGGACTCTTGGTGAGGGATTAACTTCCCCTTTAGTGTCATGGGACCCCTTTGACAGTCCTATGGACCATTTTTCAGATAGTGTTTTTAAATGCAAAACACGAAAGCCACAGAATATAAAGCAATCTGATTGTATTGAGATGCATTGTCAAAATAGTAAATCCAGTTTATGACTTAGCAGTGTGCATGCTTCTTTATTATTTCATTAAATAAGATCCAGCCGTAGGTCAGTAGAGGAGGCTAGGGCTTGGTCTTGGGCCTCCGAGGGTGCCCATTTGCCTGCCTGTTTCCCGCCTACAGCTCCAACCAGGACAGTTCCTTCCTGGGGCCAGTGGAATGGTGGGTCATTTGGACCAGCAGAGCCCTCTCAACAATCAGGGGTGACCAGACTGGGGTCAGTGACTGTGTGGTGTACTCACATCTTTGAACACCTTGGACTCCTTACTGTGGGTCCAAAGTCACATCACTTATAAGTGGTGTAACTTTGAGATTGCAGTAATGAATGACAGGACATAGAATTATCTTGAAACGTCTACTGCTGCAAATTTGTGGTTACTACTAAAACTACCCTGGACCAGACCCACATTTTTAAAAAAAATGTTTATTTTATTTATTTATATGTGATGCTGAGACTCGAACCCAGTGCCTCACACATGCTAGGCAAGCACTCTGCCACTGAGCCACAACCCCAGCCCGCAGGCCCACTTTTGTAATGGAAGGAATGTTCAGTTTCAGTTAGAGATTAGTGAAAATAAAGATATTTCCCCCCATGTACTTTCTAGGGCCTCCTGAATTCTCTCTACAGACCACTGCTCTATAAAGTAGAGAGCAAATTCAGTGGGATCCAAAAGTGAAGTGGGATGTTTCTGTTCTTGTCTGCATTTTCCCTCAAACCACTGGGATTCCCTGCCAGCTGTTTCAGATCCTGGAATTCCTGGTGGACTGGTGCCTACAATGGTGGCTTCTCATGTTTCAGACACCCTAGGGACCCGAGGTAACTCCAAGACGTCTTTGTTTATCTGGTTCCTGTGGCTAAATATTTCAGGAGACTTGGGGGGTGGCAACTTGGCTCAGGCAGTCAAGACCCTTCTCCCAGAAGTACCTCTCATCCTGGCTCACAAAGGTGTGGCCAGTATAGGCAGAGCCCTCTGTAGTCTAAGAAGCAAGAGTCTAAACATCTCTAGGTCACAGGTCTCCATCGGAGCCAAGCTCACCTCCCTTCTGCCTCCTGTACATCCCACAGGCTTTCTGGTCTGGCATCTTGCATGTGTTCCTTCCCCTCCTTGGAGAGAACCTTCTTACTCTTACCTGTCCCCTTTACCTGATCACACCCAACCTTTTCACGCAGGGACCTACTCTTATGCCTTTGTTCTAAGGGACAGTTTACTGCCTCTGAACTATGGTGGCTCCTTCTCTGTACCTTCCTCACGGAGATGACACACTCCACTTCATATCGCAGTTATGTATTTGCCTGTTTACCCTCCTGTCAGCCCTTCTGAGCTCCCATGAGCTCTGAGGGCAAGACCCATGTTGTCTTTTGGTCTCCATCTTCCCAGGATAGTGCCTGCTGTAGAGTATCTCTGGGTGAATGAAAAAGAAAGAAGCTCATGATTTCTACACATGACCCAGGAGCACCTTGGCTGAGGATTCTGCGTCTCGCCAATCTGTAAGTTCACCTGATATCTGTCTTTCCCCACTCTCCTCTGGCTCAAATACTACCAAGGCTGCTTATGCCCTTTTACCTTTCTAAATGGAATTAACTATTTCCAAGATATTTTATGCCACCTACTCATTTGAAGAAACTCACATGATGTTGAGAAGGTGCACAGTAGAAGGCAAAAACCCCTCCAAATTCCATCATCCAGAGAGAATGCATCTGTATGACTTCATGGTATAACCCTATAGATATTTTTTTTTTACTATAAAATTTCAGGCACATTTGACAATGATAGGATCATACCATCTATTGCATCATCATTATTATTACTTTTGACTTGGTATATTGTGACTGTTTCCCCCAGGTCTGCAGCCAGGGAGCATAGTGGGTAAGAGAATGGCTTCAAAGCATTGTTTGGATTCAGTCATGAAGCCATCACTTCATAGCTATTGACCCTGGAGAGTCAGTTAACTTCTCTACTTTCCATTTACTGCATCTTTGAAGTGAGTGCAGTCAAAACAGTACTTTGTAGGAGTGTGGTGGGACTTGCATGGGTTCAGAGCAGGGAGAGGTGCTGTGCTTTTGTGTACCCCATTGCGTGGCTGCCTCAAACCTACTTAACCATTCCCTTTTTGATGGACGTTTAGTTTGCCTCTGACTTTTTACTCTTATGAATAATTAATGATGCACTGAATATCCTTGTACATACATCTTTGAACATTTGTCTGATTCGTTATCCTAAGGATACATTTGGAAATGTGAAGCAGTGGGATTTCTAGACTCACATTGCTGTAGTGTCCTCGGGGCGGGGGCGGGAAGGTTTCCCCGAAGTGGTTGACACTGCTATTATCACTGCATGATGGCGATTTTTCTTGTACCCTCCAAAGCTGCTGGCTTTCTATCAGTGCATCAGTGTAGTTATTTGATACATCCTTGTTCACGACATAGGGGTGTAAGAGGCTAGGGCTGGGATACAGGCCCCCAAGTACGCCTGTTTTCTGCCTTCAGCCCAATCAAGACTGCTCCTTCCAGGGGCTGGTGAAATGGTGGCAGTCATTTGGCTACTAGGGTGACCTCAGAGCCCTGCCAGCCCTCAGGGGTGACCAGACTGGGGTAAAGGGCTGTGTTATGGCATTCCTCTTCCGTGGGACACACCTCCCCAGAGCAGCTCCTGGCCTGATTGTAGATTGTCTTGGTGAGGTGACTCAGCAGGATGCACGCTGTTCCCCACTGTCCCCCCAGGGAGGTTGTCTAGAAACACAGAACCCTGGGGAGGGTGGTGTTTTGTTACCCAAGCTACAAGCCTTTGGGCTTTCTGGAGATGGTATTGCAGTCACATTCTGAATAGTTGAGAGAAATGTCATTTATATTAACTTTCAAATGCAATCTATAGACTTTGCTCTAGAAAGCACTTACTAGCTTTCTCACTGAAAATCAGAACCTCTATAAATTTATTTTTAATCCCTGAATATATTAGACTCTGAGAAGTTTTCATTTTTTCCCCATGGGATAGATAAGAAAATCATGTTAATTTAAGGATATTAACTTAAGGTACTTCTTGAAATTTGATAGTTTTGAAAAAGTATGTAGTTCAGGGATATTCTTAGTAATCCACTGTCTGAATCAACTGGAAGGTGTTGCTTTAATCTGATTGCTTTGGATTATAGGATTTAAATGTCAGTATAATTTTTCTAGCACAGTAAACCCAATTGTGGCAGTCTGACTGAGATATTTTAATATTATTTAAGCAAAACTCTGGATGGCAATTCTCATTTAGCTAAGCAAGACTGAAGTAGGGTGGAATTTCACCTTCCATTATTATTCCTCTAATTCCATTACTCTCAGGTTTTATTGAAAATTGGTCTGTGATTGATGAATAGTGGCAAGACTACCAAACTGATATGTATTTGCCTTTTCCCTGGGACATTAATGAGTTTCCACAAGACTGGAGCTCTGTCCAAGGGCTGGTGTATTCAGTAGGATCAGCACTATTGCAGAATGCTGCAGCAGGCTGCAGAGCTAAAACTATTAGTGCATCACTGTATATCATTCTGGGATTGAAAATGTTAGGAAACAATTCAGACAGCCCCTCTGGGAGAAAATCAACCATAGCCTTTTCACTCTTGTGAAACATGTTTTGAGTTTCTACAAAAGGTTAAACTTGCTTTTTATCTCTCCTCATTCTAAAAGTTTTGTTTGATACCATGACATGAAATGTCAAGACCAAATTCTAAAGGAGCAAGTGTTGGGGGACCTTCTCCAGCCCTGATCAGCAGAAGTACTAATATGATCTGGTATTCTGAGCTTTCTGACCTTCGGGCTCCCAAGAAGCTACCTGAAGTCCTTTTATTTTACTTACCGAGTGTTGATTCTCAACTGGGGATGATTTTGCTTCCCAAGGGACACTGGGTAATATCTGGAGACATTTTTGGTTGTTGTTATCTTGGCACCTAGTGGGTTGAGGCTAGGGATGCTGCCAACCACCCTACCTTGCCTAGGACTGCCTTCAGCAGAAGGAATCATCTGGCCCCACAAGGTCAATAGTGCTGAGGTTGAGAAGCCTCGCTGTAGAGGTATGGAAGGTCAGGAGGTATCCAGGAGGTTCTTAAAGGTGCCATTTACCTGGTGGCCTTGTCATAGGTCAGGGTCAGCTCTCTAATAGGCTTTCAACTTCAGAAACTCACTTTCAGGTGTCCTAGAGTTGACCAAACTCTAGGAGATTGACTTTCATCAAAACTCACAGAAACTGTGTAAACAGACCTCTTCCCACTCTGTGAAGCTCCACTCACAGATGCAACTAGTGGACTGAGTGGATGTTTATGTTGGTGACATAGCTCACCTGCTCCCGTTGACAGAGTGCGTGAGGACTCGCACCACCAGCAGGTGCCTCCTAGAGCCTCCGGGAGTCAGAGCGAAAAGGAGGTGTTTGGGTATTTACGGATACCTGAAACTCGAGTATTGACCTTAAACTTCACTCTTGACATGCCCCCACCCCTCAGGGTGGGAGGCGTGGAATCTTCAGGATAAGATTTTTTTCTCCTTTATCTGGTGCTGGGATAGGTATTGACAACCAACATGTCTTTTTCACTTTCTTCCTGTTTCCACTCCTGCCTTTCATTGTCCATATTAGTTCTTTTTATTAATTACGTTTAGTCTTATTGGCTTAGGGGAGAAGGCTGTTTTCTTAAAGTGTGTCAAGCACCACCGTATGAGAGGGGTAGTTAAGATGAGGATGAATATTAGGACAGGCTTCTCGACTGGAGGCTTTCCCTGTCTACTGGATGGCACTGACATGACACAACTCAGCAAATGACAGGGGGCATAAGAGGATTCTGTGCCAGTACAGAGGACACAGGCCTATGCCGCAATGTCACATGGAGTGTCTGCTTTGATCTATCAGGCACAGATTTCCTCATTTCTGGAGGACAACCTTATACCCGTGGGAACAGTGGAGGGAGTCCTTGTCACTCTTGGTGGCTGTCTGCTGTCCATTTGCTGTTCCCTGGGTACAGTTCCAAAATTGCATGTCAGGTCTCTGGGTGAGGAAAGAGTCCAACATGCCACTTGCTCCTCACCTTTTTCCTCTCAGTGATGGAGGCAGTCACTTGGGGCCTTTTGAATGCGATCGTCTACCCACCAGGAAACACGGCAGGCTGCAGGGGAAGAGTCAGCATGACGCAGAGAGCTATTGCGAAGACAGGAATTCTGCAGAAGGCAGCAGTCCTTGAGCGAGCTTGATGTATTTTGCCAGGATCCTGCTGAATCACTCAGCAAAGTCAGAAACCTGTTAAGTGCTAAATCACAACCAATATTCCCTTCTTTTGAGCAGATCAACGCTGATCGGGTTGCGAGGGACATAGAGAAATAGAAACACTGTTGGGTGGGATTGTCAAGCAGGGAGGGGGACATATGTCGCATGTAAAATTTCCTTCCCCACAGCCTGGTGGCTGGGGTCATGTCTGCCCGCTTCTGCCGCCAAACCTCCCCTGACCTTTTCCCAGCCACTACGAGGGATCTTGATGTCCATGCTAATTGTAATCAGACAGACCTGCCTGATTTTGAATCCTGGTCTATACTCTTAGGTGTGGAAGTGGCTCCAGAGCTTCCAGTGGCTTAGGACAGAGGAGATGTGCATAAAACCATCCACGTACCTGGCATGTTGTGGGGACTGAGAAAAAGTCACGTTTAGAATGTGAGTGCCCTTAGAGGGATGCGAAGTGACATAAATGCATAGTAAGAGGCATTGATTGGTGTGTTATCTTTTCTGGAAATCTGGTCTGTTTGTTTGTTTAGATAGGAATCACTCTGATAGAAAATGGGGATAAGGCATAGGAATTCTGAGTTTTGCTGGCAGGGTAGAAAAAAAGGGACAGACTGGATGTCATTCATTCATCAGGCCTTGACTGAAGGTGCCCTGAGTACCAATTTCTGTAAACAGGATACACTTGGCTACCCTCATAGTCTGTCCTTGGGCCAGGCCTGACCTTTCTGTGGTGAGCCAGAGCAATGAGCTTCTAGCTAGTGCTGGGGAGTTCTTGAAGTACCGAAAAGCCAAAGTACTCAGCTATTTTCTTCTTTTCAGTAATTAATACAGTGATATCAAAGCTGTTTGCAGTTAATTAATTATTCCTCAGATTAATCTTACCTTCCCTTAAGACACTCTACAGCTGGAAAGGCGTCTGATAGGGAAAAAACTATATGTATGTGCTATGAATTCTTTTCAAAAGGAGTGGCATTTCTGTGTTTCATTGGAATGCAGATATCTAAGGCTGACTCAAGGAGGTATTGCTAGGAGGTCAGGAGGGGTGGACTTTAGCCTCTGAATTAATTTTATGCATCCTTGTAGACATTGCTAAACCTCCTGTACCAAAAATTCCATCTCAGAAGTTCACTTGCATGGAGCTGCATTTTGCTTCTGGATCTTTCTTCATTATGTCTTTGTTGGAGGTGAAAGTTTACTCCTATGCAGAGCAGGAATGTGCTGAAGAATTGCACAGCTCCTGTTGGGACCAACTTGGAAACTGTTCAACTTGGCTCGGGCTCCATTGCCCCCGCTTGATTTGGAGCATGAGCCCTTGTGGGGTTGGGGGCAGGTGCTACAGTGTGGTTTGTGATCTTCATGCCTTAGATAATGCCCAACAGATCCTAGAACATATGAATGTTTGTTAATAACTGAGATAGCCAGAGGCATTTCTTTCATGTCTTTTGCTCAGAATCAATGTTTTTTTTTTTTTCCCCTTCTCCCTCCTTTTGGATTTGGTGTTGATTGGAAAACATGAAAATCAATGGATGGATGCTTAGATACTAGTACAAATCTATGGGGATGCTTCAACTTGAGGCAGGCTTACCTGGTGGGGAATTGGAATGTTTTTCCTTTCTTTAATTTATTCAGAGAGAAATATTGAAATTTGTCTTGTTCGTTTTGCCAAACTTTAAACACCCTCTCCACTTGTGCATTTGCTGCATTAGTTAATCAGAGGACTCCGTTAGCACCTGTAGTCATTTCTGATCTGCAAAATATAACAGTGGGAAATCTTAAGGAAAACAAATGAATTTGGTTAGTCTTTAAAATCCATTTATTTCAAATTACAGAAGCAGAGTTAATTCTATTAGAGCAGTAACCCTGAGGAGTTGGTCTCTGAATGGATGAATATGTATTCATTTAGAAGTTTGCACATGTGTCCGGGGTGAATTGGCTGGAACAGAAGAAACAGTGTGGGAGGGGGTGAGGTCCTCATTCTGGTGCCTAGTCCAGCTTGGGTGTTGGTTGGCCTGTGTCAGTGGAGGAGGCCACAAGCATTTCACTTGTCAAGTTCTGAGAGCCCTTAAACCCAGCCACGTGTCCAACTAGAGTGATGGTTCCACAGGGGAAAGACCACCCTCTCCCTGAGAGCTCAGTGAGGCTCTGAGATTTGGGTCTGATCCATGAAGTACTCAGAGCACTGAGTCCAGATCAAAGGTCCTAGTTACATTTCCTCCCTGGAATTACAACTTGGCTGATGATTTCTTCTGCAGGTGAGAGTGGTTTCCCAGCGGGTGCTTGGCTTGTACAACCAAAGAACAGGATTCTTCTCTTCTTTCTGGCCACTAAATGCCTATGTGCACTCCACGTTCCAAAGAGGGAAGAAGGGCGAAGCTTCTTGGATGACAATGGACGTTCTACTGTGCAGGATGAGGGCAGAGTGTGTGACATCACCACCACAAGGGTAAGAGTTGCCTTTCTCGGTCATTGTCTCTGACACCCATTATTATCAGGGAAAGAGGGGAATGAATCTTAGAGTATCGTGGCAAAATTGAAGGCTAGACACAGGGGGGCCATTCTGGTTGGAAATTCCACTGGATGGTTGGGATGAACAGCTAAAGGAGAAAGAGCATAGTTCCAGAAAGATTAGGGGGGAGTTGTGTTGAGAGGCACCGCAGGCCACTTTTTGGAAGGCGTCTAGTACACATTCAGCCCCCTTCCCTTCGTTTGTAGTTTATACACATAGAAGTAACACTACAGTTATTGTGAAAAGATTCCATTTGTGTCCATTTGAGTCAGTTTGGCTTAAAATAGATGCTGTGGAGCTAGAACTGGTGCAAATCTGGCTCAGGTCACAGTGGGTGGTTTATGGAAATACTGGCCCAAGGCTCAATTTGTTTGAGACATATAATGTTTAAAACATGCTGGATCGATTCTAATTAAACTTGAGATATTCCACATAAAAATTAGCATTTCTCTGCTCTCCAGGAACATGGAATGATAAGTCTACACTGGGCCTCTGTCCCCAAGAAAGACTGCAGTGCTATATAGCCTCTGCCTCTTACACAAGTAAGGACAGTCTACCCACCAGCCCCACAAGTAAGGACAGTCCACCCTCCAGCCCCTGTATTTGCTCGACTTACTCGTTTGGCCACTGAAGGTGCTGACTTTTGCAATGCCTGGATCTTTCTGCTCAGTCTTAGCTGGATTTTCCCTTTGCTTTTGTCAGTTCCTCCAGGTTAAAGTGAGTATTTTTCACTAGATTATGGGCAACAGATAGCATAAGGAACTGCAGCCGTAGAGAGGACAGTAGATGATCCCTTCTGAGAAGGAGCTTGGCGTTTAGAGTGAGCAGCTAACAGAAGTGTGCGGAGCAGGGAGGAGTGCAGAGAGCACTGTAACGGCTGTGAAAAGTGCTGGTATAGTTAGAGGCAGCGAGAGACTGAGTAAAGCAGGGGAGATGGGGAAGGAGAGCTGCTGATTTATCCCCTGTGCATCTAGGTTCTCACCTCCCTTCCCTGAGCACCAGGGCTTTGCAAACAGACCTTTGTATGTGTGTTACTCCAGGTAACACAGTTCAGTTGGAGAAGTGCTGGGGTATTTACACAGGTTAGAGGCCTCTCTTGGAGAAAAGCCCACATTTCACTGGTTGATCAAAGCTATGATCTGTGATGCTTTGCCTGTTTCAAGTAGGACAGCTCTCTGGCTATGTGGATTGCTAAGTCACTTGGCCTTCTGAGTGGCTCTCTATTTGTACTTGCAGTATGAAGTACACAGATCCCTGGAGTTTCCAGAGAGGAGCATTCACTAAATAGAGACCCAGCAGAATGAACACAACTTTTAATAGGATTGTACCAGGTAGCAGGAGGAAGAGAGTTCATTTTGTTTAACTCAGTGTTTAAAAGGTGAGTTCAGGTTAGGATTGCTGTAAAGTAGGGTGACCTTGGGGGTCAGAGACTGTGCCAACAGTGTGTTGTCAGCTGTGGCCCGTGCTGGGAGAACATGACAAATGCAGAACCGGCCTGGGGGGAGTTTCCTTGTCTGACTGACTGCTGAGATGGACATTTACATAAAGGCTAGGCTGAGCCACGTCAAAAGCTCTTGAAGGGAAGGGCTTCCTGCAGGACCTTGGAAGGCCCAGTGATGTTGACCCCTGGGCACAAAGACTTAAATTCAGAAGGTTCTCTGAAGATTCCTGTCTTCTATTTTGGCTCTGGACTTGTCCATCTAAATGCCTCACAAATATTTATTTCTCAGAATAACACTATTTAGCTGCTGTGAAGTTGCTGACTCATGAGGTAAGGATTCAGGTGTCTCCATTTCTAGATCCACAGCCAGGATGCCCAGTGCCACTGCATTTAGTCACACTCTTTGCTCTTCCTGATCCATCACTGATTTCTGATCTTTTATTTTTAATTTTTTTGTAGTTATTTTGATTGTTTATTTTTATGTTATTTTTGTTTGTTTATTTTTATGTTGTGCTGAGGATCGAACCCAGGGCCTCACACATGCTAAGCAAGCACTCTATCACTGAGCTACAGCCCCAGCCCCTGATTTTCTGTTTTTTATGTATTACCCAAACTGGGATATGGGGAACCTGCTGCAAAAGAAGACTATCAGTGGGTGAGGCCCCCTGGTGTGAGGTCCTGAGGAGGAGACACTGGTGTGAATCAGACTGAGTTTAGATTTCCAGTTGATTAGACTTTCTTGGTTTTCTATGGTATATTCTCACATGGTGTTGTTAATCTCTTTTCTATTACTGTAATAAAATATATGAGGCTTAGTAATTTGTAAAGAAAAGAGGTTTATTTAATTCAGTTTTGAAGTTGAAAGTTCAAACAGCATGGTTGGCCCTGCTGGCTGCATTGCACCATGGAGGTGAGGAGACATCATGTAGTGAAATCAGGAAGACAGAAAGAACAATGCAAGGGTCAGGCTTTCTCTTTGCAACAACTTTCTTTCTTGAAAATCTATTCAGGGTCCCACAAGAACAACCTTAATCCCTTCCCAGGTCAGTTCCTTCAGTGACCTGAACAATTCCCAGTAGGCCCCACCTCTTAAGGGTCCCACCATCTCTCAGCATTGCCACACTAGGGACAGAGCTTCTAACACTTGAACCCTTAGGGGACAAAGCCCTTCCACACCATAGCACACGGAGTAGTCAGGAATTGAAGTTAGCAAGGCCGACTTTTAAAAATCAAGATGATTTCTTTTTTGCACTTAATATAATGAAATGACACTCTTAAAAGAATGTCCTAAAAAGATGGCAGTATTAATGCTGAAAATGGCCTGGTTTTGCCTTTGATGAAATGATTAATATAGATTTTTTTTTTGAACAAGTGAAAGGAAAAAGGTATTTAGGATTTTATTCATTTTTATGGAATTGATTTTAAAAAATGTTTCTGTCCAATAAGCAAAACTGGCATGTATTATTATACTTTTTTTTGCTGAACAAAGCAAGCATTATGAAAGACAATCATGCATGTGTGTATATGTATATGTGTCAGCTTTGAAAACACAATATCTAGAGTATTTTCTAAGTGAATTTGAGCGTATAAAGCAAAGATAGCAGAAAGTTGACTAAGAAGAGAAAAATAAGGATTAATGTTTTTGAAGATTTCATGGGGCAGATAGAAGTGAATCAATGTAGGGTTTTTTTTTTCCCCTTCTTTTCAATCTAACAGACACAAGGAGAGAGAAAGTGACCAAATATTGTATACAGTATTATCACCCTGAGTGATTTGGGTTGATGGTAGATAGGAAAATCAATAGTGCGTCTAAGCTTTTCCTTTGGAAGAACATGAAAATAATGATTTGTCCTTCTACATTGTGGCTAAATGTCCACAGATAGACCTAATTTGAGAAGGCACGGGTCCTCAGCATGCTAGTACCCACACACCTACAGAAGGGATAACATTCTTTATTGAGGATGGCAAATTAGAACATAAGATGGTGAACTTCTTCCCACTTACAAAAAAGTTAAGTACTCCTATTTGGGGCAGAGTAATAACAGTCTTGGTCATAGAAACTGGATAATGTTGGCCAGACTGAGCCTCAGATTTCTTCATTTGCAATATGGGGTCAATGATCTACTTGTCAGGGTGGATGCATTTGGCTATTATGAGTAATGTTATTATGAACACTAGGTTCATGCTTTTTGTTTAAACACATTTTCATAAAGGAAATGATTCATTTATTCAGTTATTGCCTGAATAGTCATTGCCTCCGAGTGTCCAGGTACGGCACCAGTTGATGGGAATAAAAGGTTGGACAATAGTGTAGATGAAAGCACTTTCCATGGTATGTGGCCTGAAAAAGGTGCTTAGTAAAATTTTCTTAAATCCTTTTCAGTGGAGAATTTTAATGTGCATAGAAATAGAATAATACATTCAATTTCTGGGTACCCTTTATCCTGCTACCATGACAATTAATGCATGGCCATCTTGTCTGATCAGTGTCCTTGCTTTCTCCATGTATTATAAAAAGGGTCCCAAATGCTGCATAATGTTTTGCATAAATATTTTAGTATATATTTACAAAGAATAAGGACTCCCTTTTAAGATCATAATTGTAATACCATTAGGACACTGAAAAATTAATAACAATTCTTTTATATTATGAAGTGTCTACTTGGTGTTTGAATGCCCCTGACTTTTATATATACTCGTGCATTTGGCTTATTAGAATTGGGATCCATACAAAGCCTATATGTTGGTTCTAGTTAAGTGTCTCTTAAATAGACTTGACCCATGTCATTCACCCTTAATGGTTTCCTACAGTCTGAATTTTGCTGAATGCATCCCATTGGTGTCATGAACAGGGTCCTCTATTTTATTTCAGCTGGAAGTTAGGTCTAAAGGTTTAATAAAATTTATGTCATTTTTTTTGACTGCCATATTGCAGACTTATATGTGTATTTCTATTGGGGGACATGCAGTCTTATCTCCTTTTGTTACATAGGTCGTGCAGGAGGTCAGATATTGTAAATCTGATTTGTTTATTAGGAAATTACTCATCAGCTTTTACGTTGGATTTTAGCAGCCACTGATGACCATTGCCTAGATCTGTTATTTCATGATGAGTTGCAAAATAGTGAGATTTTAATTCTATTATTATTTTATTCAACAGCTGAAACTCTTTTTTTAATTACAATTTTTATTGAGATGTACTTCCTACCACAGTAAAGTCTACTTTTAAAAACATGTATAATTTGATGGTTCTTAGTATATTCACAAGGTTGTGCAACCATTTTCATACAGAATATTTTTGAAATTTCCCAAAGAAGTATATACCCGTTAGCAATCCCCATTTTTTCTTCCCCCAACCTCTAGTAATCACCAATATGCTTCCCATCTCTACAGTTTTGCTTATCGTGAGTATTTCATGTAGTTATGTTCCTCAAAATGATATTTCAGTCATTGATGCACCACATATACAACAGTGGTCCCATTAGATTGTGTCTCATAACTGTCTTACTTGGTATAAGCAGACACTATGATGTTTGCACAATGACAAAGCAGCCTAATGACATGTTTCTCAGAATTATCCCCATTGTTAAGCAACATGTGGCAGTAAATGGAATCATACAACATGTGACTTTTATTCATCTAGCTTCTTTCATTAGCTTAATATTTTCAGGTTGATTCATGTTGATACCTATAGTATGTATCAGAACTTCATTTTTTTATGGCCAATAATAGTCCACTGTGTCGATACATCACATTTATTTATGTACTAATCAACTGATGGGCCTTTGGATTATCTCCCCCTTTTGGCTATTATGAATAATGTTATTATGAACATTAGTTTTGTGCACTTGTTTTTTTTTTTTGTTGTTGTTTGTTTGTTTTGTACTAGGGATTGAACTCAGGGCCACATCCCTTGTCCTCATTTATATTTTATTTAAAGACAGAGTCTCCCTGAGTTGCTAAGCTCCTTACCATTGCTGAGGCTGGCTTTGAACTCTTGATCCACCTGACTTAGCCTTCTGAGCCACTGGGCTTATAGGTGTGTGCCACCACGCCTGACGTGCATTTGTTTAAACACAGATTTTCACCTATCTTAGTAACTATCACAGATTTTCAACTATCTAGGAGTGGAATTCCTGGGTCACATCATAGCCCTACGTTTAACTTTTTGAGGAGTGGTTCTAGATTCTTTCCCCAAATGGCTACACCATTTTACACTACCACCCGTAACACACAAAGGTTGAAATTGTTCACATTCTCATCAACACCTGCATTATAATATAACACTTGTATTACTTTTTGACTAGCCATCACAGTGGTGTGATGTGGTGTCTCCCTGTGATTTTTTTTCCTTTTTCCTGGGTGATTTTGATTGCATTTCTCTAAGGACTAGTAATGTTGAACATCTTCTCTTGTACTTTTTGGCCATTTATGCATTTTGTGACAAGTGTTTATAATTTGCTTATTTTTAAGTAGATTATTTCTTTGACTGTTGAGCTCTTTACTTATGGATATTAGAGCTTCTTAGATATATTATTTGTAATTTTTTCTTCCCATTTAGTTTTTCATTTTCTTTGTAGTTGCCCTTGATTTGATAGGGTCCTTCAAAGCACAATTTTAACTTTGGTGAAGTCAATTTATGTAAGAAAAATGAATTACGGTAGTAGTTAGTGGCTCTTTTCTGTACTCTGAATTGTTCTAATCCTCTTTCTGTCTTCCTGTGTCAAGATCACCCTTAATTACTGGAGTTATGTAAAATATTTTGACAGTCACAACATAAGAGTCCTTCAACCTTGTTCTGCTTTTCCAAGTTTGTTTTGGCTATCTTGGATCATTTGCTTTTCGTACAAATTTTAGAATCAAATTGTCAATTTCTGAAAAAAGAAAACAGCTGGAATTTTGATAGGGATTAGATTGGATTCATAGATTAATTTCTGGAGTATTGCCGTTTTAACAACAGTAAATCTTCCAATTCATAAATGTGGAATGCCTTTCCCTTTATTTATGACTTCTTTAATTTGTTTCAGCAGCATTTTACAGTTTTCATCATATAAGTTTACACCACTTTTGTTAAATTTATTCCTTTATTGCTATGAGTTTTATTATTTTTGAATCTATTATAAATATAATTGTTTTATTTTTTTATTTTTTTATTTTTTAGTTATATATGACAGTAGAATGTATTTTGGCATATCATACATACATGGAGTATAACTTCCCATTTTTGTGGTTGTACATGATGTGGAGTTCTACTGGTTGTGTATTCATATAAGAACATAGGAAAGTTATTCATTCTACTGTCTTTCCTATTTTGGGGATTGGCTTGTTTCACTTAGCATGATCGTCTACAGTTCCATCCATTTACCAGAAAATGGCACAATTTCATTCTTCTTTATGGCTGAGTAATATACCATGTATATATGTACCACATTTTCTTTATCCATTCATCTGTTGAAGAGCATCTAGGTTGGTTTCATAGCTTAGCTATTGTGAATTGAGCTGCTATAAACATTGATGTGACTTTGTCACTATAGTATGCTGATTTAAGGTCCTTTGGTTATATTCTGAGGAGTGGTATAACTGGGTCAAATGGTGGTTCCATTGCAGGTTTTCTGAGGAATCTCCATACTGCTTTCCATAGGGGTTGCATCAATTTATAGTCCCTCCAGCAATGTATGAGTGCACCTTTGTCCCCACATCCTTGCCAACTTTTATTGTTACTTGTATTCTTGATAATTGCCATTCTGACAGGAGTGAGATGAAATCTCAGTGTAGTTTTAATTTGCATTTCTTTAATTGCTAGAGATGTTGAACATTTTTCATATATTTGTTGACTGGTCATATTTCTTCTGTGAAGTGTCTTTCAGTTCCTTTGCCCATTTATTGATTGGTTTATTTGTTTGTTTGTTTTTTGGTGTTATGTTTTTTAGTTATTTATATATCCTGAAGATTAGTGCTCTATCTGAGGTGGAAATGGCCAAGATTTTCTCCCATTCGGTAGGCTCTCTCTTCACATTCTTGATTGTTTCCTTTGATATGAAGAAGCTTTGTAATTTGATACCATTCCATTTATTGATTCTTGATTTTACTTCTTGCACTTTAGGAGTCTTGTTGAGGAATTTGGTTCCTAAGCCAACATGAGAGAGAATTGGGCTTGCTTTTTCTTCTATTAGGCATAGGGCCTCTGGTCTAATGCCTAGGTCCTTGATCCATTTTGAGTTGAATTTTGTGCAGGGTGAGAGATAGGGGTCTATTTTCATTTTCCTACCTAAGGATTTCCATTGTTTCCAGCACCATTTGAGGAAGTGGCTAATTTTTCTCCATTGTATGTTTATGACATCTTTGTATATTATGAGATAACTGTATTCATGTGAGTTTTTCTCTGTGTTTTCTATTCTGTTGGGTTGGTCTTTGTGTCTGTTTTGGTGCCAATATCATGCCGTTTTGTTACTATAGCTCTGTAGTATAATTAAAGGTCTGGTGTTGTTATGCCTCCTCCTTTACTTTTCTCACTGATGATTGCTTTGGCTATTCTGGGCCTCTTATTTTTTGAAATGAATTTCATGACTGCCTTTTCTATTTCTATGAAGAATATCATTGAAATTTTAATAGGAATCACATTAAATCTGTATAGCAATTTTGGTAATATGGCCATTTTGACAATATTAACTCTGCCTATCTAAGAACATGGGAGATCTTTCCATCTTCTAAGGTATTCTTCAATTTCTTTCTTTAATGTTCTATAGTTTTCATTGTAGAGGTCTTTCAGATCTTTTGTTATATTGATTCCCAGATATTTTATTTTCTTTGAGGCTATTGTGAATGGGATAGGTTTCCTAATTTCTCTTTCAGTTGATTCATCACTGATGTATAGGAATGCAATTGATTTATGGGTGTTAATTTTATATCCTGCTACTTTGCTGATAAATTACAATAGATGTAATTATTTTCTTAATTTCATACATATTTTCTTATTATTGGTATATAAAAATAGTATTGATTTTTGCATATTAATCTTACTTCCTGAAACACTGCTGAGCCTACTAGTTTTTATAATTTGAAAGTGTGTGTGTGTGTATTATGAAGTATTTTCCATGCACATGATCACATTACCTATAAATAGGGATAGTTCAACTTTTTTCTTTTCAATCTGAATGCATATTATTTCTTTTTCTAGTCTAATTCCCCCCCACCCCCAAACTTCCAGTTTATTGAATAAATGTGACAAGAGTCAGCAACCATGTTATATTACTGAGCAAAGCTTTCAGTCTTGCAGCTTTAAGTATGGTTTTAGCCATGGTTTTTCAGCTTGGGAAAGTTCCCTTATATTCCTAATTTGTTGAATGTTTTTTTTCATAGTTTTTTAAAAAAATGTTTATTTTTTCAGAGAAAAATGGCAATAGCCGATTGGAACCTATTTATTCTTCAACTCTAATTTTGTTTTCTTTAAATTTAGAAGTGACTTACTGATTTACTATTTTAAACACCCCCCCTTCCCCTTTAAATGTTTAACATCTACTTGTGCTGAATTCTTCCAAGAAGATTGCTCCACGTATATCTCTAGGTCCTTACTTTGCTCATTTTACCAAAAAATGCAAAACAATTCCATCTTGCATCTAAGGACTCCAATTGTCAAAAATAGGAAAAAAAAATCTTTGGACTAGCCAATTAAGTAGTGAATGTTTGACTTTTGTGATCATGAAAATGTGCTGGATTTTTATCAAATGCTTCTTCTGCATTTACTGCGTTGGTGATGCAATTTCCCCCCTTTATTCCATTACTTGGTTTGTTTATATATGTTAAATCAACTTTGCATTCCTGAAATAAATTGCAGTAGTCAAGGTATGTAATCCTTTCCGTATGTTGTTAGATTTGGTTTGCTAGTGTTTTATTGAGGGGTTTTGCATGTATGTTCATAAGGTATATTGATCGGTAGTCTTTTTGTCCTGTCTTTTTCTAGTTTTGGTTATTAGGGTAATACTGGCTTCATAGAATGAGTTAGGAAGGGTGTCTTCCTTTTTTAGTTTTTGGGAGAGTTTTTAAAGAACTGGTGTTTGTTCTTTAAGTATGTGTTAGAATTCACCAGTAGAGCTATCTATCTCTATCTGAATCTTCCATGTGGAAAAATTTTTATTACCAAGTCAGAATCTTGTTATAAAATTAAGATTTTCTTTTTCTTCTGTCAGTTTCTGTAGGTTGTGTCTTTCTAGAAATTTGTCCACTTTTTCTAGGTTATCTAATCTGTGAGTACACAATTATTTATTGTATTCCCTTTAAATTCTTTTCCATTTCAGTAAAGGTCAATAATGATATACCCTCTTTCACTGTTGCTTTTGCTAATTTGGTTCTTCTCTTATTTTTTCTTGGCTAGTTTGACTAAAGAGGTATCAATTTTGTTGATGTTTAAAAACAACCAGCTTTTGGCTTTGTTGATGATTTTTATTCATACTCTTCATTTACGTCTTTCTATTTTAATCCTTACTATTTCATTCTTCAGTTTACTTTGGGTTTAGCTTCCTCTTCTCTTTCTAGTTCCTTAAAATGGAAGCTTGTCAGATTGTGATCGTTCATTTCCCATAGGTGTGCAGAGGTTTAAATTTTGTTCTAAACACTGTTTTAGCAGCAACCTGTAATTTTGTTGCATTGAATGTTTGTCTTTGTTCATCTCAAAGTATTCTTTAAATTTCCCTTGTCATTTCTCCTTTGACTTAATGTTGTTTTCCATTTAAAAAATACTCGTGAATTTTCTTTTGTTACTGACATATAAGAGCATTACTTTGTAGTTGGTGTATATATTTGTTCTATGTCAATACTTTTGGCTATAGTTTGGATTTTGAAGTCCGCCAAAGCCCAAGTATTGTGGCTTGGTGCTGCAGTCTCTGCCTGGGCACAAATCACGAGCCACTCACAGCTTTGTAGATTCAAACAGCAATTCTTTATTCCCGATCTCACACCGGCCTTCTACAAACACGTTCTGGGGAAATCCACGTTCTTCGCCCAAATCCACACACCACTGGGCTTCTGTCTCCCAAATATATTCTGAATTCCGTGAGAACTCAAGGGGAACTCAGGCAGCAGGATACGCCCTATTCCCAGCAGGAATAACCTTAAACCAGGAACACCCTAAACTCGGATTATCCTAAACCGGGAACACCCTAAACACGGATCCGCCCTGGTCCTTGAGCAAGGCCTTCCACTAAGCAACATGGGGGTATGCTGGCAAGGAAATTGTCATACCTACTTGGCTAATGGATCCCAGCACTTGGTCCTCAGCCTATGGTGCTATTGGGAGGTGATGAAACCCTTAGGATGTGGGGCCTAGTAGAAAGAGGTTAGGTCTTTGTGAACATGCCTTTCAAAGGGTTATTAAGAACCTTGTCCTTCATTTTCCTTTGCTTCTCTTTGCTTCTTGATTGCTATGAGGTGAACAGGGCTCCTATACCAGATACTCCCATCATGATGTATTGTGGCTCCACAGGCCCAACATGACAGGACTAAGTGATGATGGACTGCAACCTCTGAAACCATGAGCCAACCAAACAAACCTTTCCTCCTTTCAAGTTGATTATCTCAGGTATTCTGTCACAGTGATGAAAAGCTGACTAGCACATATTAATATTTATTGAGGCATGTTTTATAATTTAATGTGGTCTAACTGGAGAATTTTTCATGTACATTTGAGAAGAATATATGTTCTGCCGTTATTAGGCAATGTGCATTATCGTTTTCTGTGAGATTTTGTTGTTTTATAATGTTCAGATCTTTTTTTTTCTTGTGGATCTTATGTCTAATTTTTGGAATATTTTTGAATTACGTATTTTTCCCTTCAATACTGTCAGTTTTTTCATCGTGTACTTTTGGGTGGGGGTTCTATTGCTATACACGTACATATATATTATGCTTTCTTGATGGATTGACTCTTTTATTACTATAAAATGCCTTTTGCCTCTAGTAACAATTTTTGTCTTAAATTTTATTTTTTTCACAAAATAATGAGTTAGTACTCTAGTGCTATCCAGAGATAGCCAATGCATTTTTTTCCCTTTTCATAAATTATTATACTGAACTTAGGAATTTTTGTATACTCGGTGTGTTTCAGTCCGTTACAGACCTTTTCCCCTTTTTGAGGGACAAATTTTCTGTCTTTGACCAGTAGGAGTCTCCTTAAGTTGGCCTTGAGTCCTTTCGACTCTTCCCCTGTCATTTTGATAGTTTTGGACTTTCTGGTACAGCAAGATAGTGCAGGGTCATTTTGTCCATTTACCCCACACTGGGGATTGGCCATTCCTCCAAGGACCTCCAGCTGTTTTTAGTGAGAAATTATATTTAGAGGTGTCAGTCTGATCTAACTCAGGATGCTCCTTGCTTCTCTGTTGCTGTCTTCCATTTGGTTCTCCAAGGGATAGAGTGACTGATGTGCAGTAAGTTTGTCGATATGTGTCCTTGGGATCTGTACTTATGGAGAAGTGAAGGGCAAAAGGAGGAGTTTTCAACAACGGCATCAGCTGACTCCGGGAAAGCTCTGGAGCTGGGTTGAGCACCGCAGGAAAAAGATGTGGGATCTTTATACTCCTCTCGTGGACGAGTCACTGGATGTAGGCTGGCCTGAGGGATGAGTGTGACCCTGGGCAAGACAGTTATCTTTGGCTGAGGGTGATTCCCAAAGAGGGGCTTTTCTGACAGCCTTCAGCTATTAACACTCCCGCAGGTACAAGAGTGAGTGCCTCAGTTCTGAAGCGGAGATAGGAGCGATGCCCAAGTAGCTCCCACTGTGTGGTCATTTGTTCCAGCCCTTTTCCAGTGGACAGAGCAAGGAAAAGAAAATAAATTTTTTTCCCCTTATCAAAAAATAAACCATGAATTTATTCTAATATCTCCATTTGAAATCCAGAGCAGTGGGTTTTTACTTAATTTATATGAGTTTTGTATTTGTGTTTCTTTTATTCTGTATCAGAATCTTGGGGTGATTAATAATAGTAACCTAACAGATTATTTGCTTATCCTATGTGCATGTATCAGAGTTTCAGAATAATCATATCAATGTGATTATTAAAAGTATTTTAAGATCTCTATAATTTTTTTTTTCCTAGAATATATACCAGTAGGGATGCCCACATTCTTGTTTTAAAAATGCCTTGAGGTAATTAATCTCTCTGAGGTTAAGCCACCAATGATACACATAGTAGGATTTACTTTTTTAAGAAATGCCTGTTTCATTTGTATTTGACTTTGTTTTAGAATTATGTGAGACATTTATGCTATCCTCAACTTCAGCTTTCAACACTGTCCCTTATACACTGTTCCCTTTCTCTCTAGATGAGAAAGCATTTTATTAATTTTTTAGTTGTAGGTGGATACAATACCTTTATTTCATTTATTTATAAGTGGTGCTAGGAATGAACCCAGTGCTTCACACACGCTAGACGGGGGCTTTACCGCTGAGTCGCAACCCCAGTTCCTGCGTTTTATTAATTTTTGATTGATGTTTCCACTGTTTCCTTTTCTTCATATAAGTGTGCACCCCGCCAACACAGTGGATGTGTGTGTGTGTGTGTGTGTGTGTGTGTGTGTGTGTGTAGTCATAATTGCCCCTTGCTGGGTAAATTGTAGCATGTATTGACACTTTTCTATAACTTGTAATTTTCCTCTCACTTAACTAAAGCATCTTAGAAATCACTCTATCACATGTATTGGGAGGTAGACCATATTTTTTTTTTTCAGCCAGTCTTCTATTGATGGACATTTGGGCTATTTTCAATTATTTAAGTGTTTTCAATTTGTGCCTATCTTTGGAAAAGATTTCTAGAAGCGAGATTGCTGGGTTAAAGGGTAAATGCCTACACATTTTTACTAAATTTTGCCAAATCCTCCTCCCTAGGGGTTCTCTTTCCTTTCGCATTCCCACTACAGTATGAAGAGTGCCTGTTTCTCTGAAGAATTATCAACAGAATATGTAGCCCTATTTTTGGATTTTTTCCCCCAAATTGATACATTATATGTGATATTTCAGCATAGTCTTAATGTGCATTTCTTTTCATGCTTTTTTCCCTGTGAACTGTCTGTTCCTTTTCTCCTATTTTTTTGTATCTCTAGTATTCTTTCTTCTCTGCTTTAAAATTCTTTATATGTCAGGCATATTAAATTCTTGTCTGTGATACATAAGGCAAATAAATTTTTTCGCATTCCTTTTTATGTTGCTCTGGTATGTTTTTTTTTTTTTCCTATACCAAAACAAACAACAACGAACCAATACCAAAAAAAAAAAAAAAAAAGCAAAAATACTTAAATGTAATCAAATTTTCTTTCTTTCTTGTTTTTCTGTGTTTCTGAGTCAGAATAGTTTATTCTGGTTTATTTTAAATGAACTGATCCATGTTTTCATTTAGTAGATGTATGGTTTACTATGTCTATATCATCAATAGCTATATGTACAACTCTATCAATATCTTCACACATACATTATATAAATAGTCATCCCTTGGTATCCATAGGGCGTTGGTTTCAGAACACCTGTAGGTATCAAAACCCGCAGTTGCTCAAGTTCCTTACATAAAGTGGTGTAGTATTTACATAAAACCTATGCATATTCTCCCAGGAACTTTCAGTCATCTCGACGTTAGTTGTAGTAACTAATACAATGTAAATTCTATGCAAATAGTATTAGACTGTTTTGTTTAGGGAATAATGACAAGAGAAAACAGTCTGTACACGTTTAAGATAGATGCAATTTTTTTTAAAAAAATGATCTATGGTTGGTTGAATCCTTGGATGAGGAACTCATGGATAGGGAGGGTATTTTAATTAGCTTTGTCATCACTGTGACCAAAAAACCTGACAAGAACAACAACTTAGAGGAGGAAAAGTTTATTTGGGGGCTCAACATTTCCGAGGTCTAAGTCCAGACATGGCTGATTCTATTGCTCTGGGCCTGTGGTGCAGCACCTCATGGTGGAGGGGAAGGGAGGAGAAAAGCAGCTCAGAACATGACAACCAGGAAGCAGAGCAGGGCTCTGCTCACCAGGGGCAAATATATACCCCCAAAGCACAACCCCCAGTGACCTACCTCCTCCAAACACACCCTCCCTGCCTACAGTCACCACCCAGTCAATCCAGTCTGATGGATTAATGCACTGATTAGGGGAAGGCTCTCATAGCCCAGTCATTTCACCTGTAAACTTTCACACTTGAGCTTCTGGGAGACACCTTGTCTGTAAATCATAACAGAGGGCTGATTATAAACACATATACCTTTAAATACTTATATAAAGATATAAAAAAATGTAGAGATAGGCCTTTGATTCAATAAATAGTTCCTGAAAGGAGCAAATGAATGTCTATTAAGTAAGTTCTTTTGTGAATTTAGGAATCTTGAAAGCAATGATGGGCAGCATCCCATGTCTTTAGCGTGACCTCCAGTGTGTGAGCTGTCCTGCTGTAGAATGGCGAGTCCTGGGTCAGGCATGGCCCCCTGGCTTGGGCCTCCTTCTTTGACACTTAATAGCTCTACAATGCCCACTCATCAGTTCTGGTCCTGCTTCCTGGCCTGCCAGGTCCCTAGCTGAGCAGCAAATGAATAAAGACCGCCTGCATGAGGCGACTGCAGTTTGCAAAGGTGGGAACTCTGTCTTTCCTACCCCTAGTTGGCTGCTGCGGGCCAGACTCAGCCAAGGAAACTGACACCCGATTTGGCCTCTCAGCTTGCCTTCTGAGCTGGAGCGTTTGATTTGACCCAGAAAGAGGCGCTTTCCCTTTTCTCTCTTCTGAAAGCTGCGTAACAAGAGATCCCTGGTTTTATGATGTGTGTTGCTTTTATGACTAGACTTTGTAGAATGGATGGATCACATTATGGACTCTCCTTCACTCGTGCGGAGTAAATAAAGCACCAAGAGGACAGAGCAGGGAGACTGATATTATGGGTGATAACCAGGTGCTTTAGAGAAGTGATGTGGAGAGGATGGGAGATGGAGCACACACCCTCTGATGAGGAGACTGACACAGGCTGCTGCCTTTCTACTGTGGACTTCCAGGACAGCCAAGCCGATGAAAAATAATCCGCCAGAAGATAACTTCCATTAAAGTCTTAACATCCGCTTAGCTAAACCAGCTTCTTGGAACGTTTTACTACCATATTTGCCATGAGCGTGAGCTGGCTTTCAGAGATCTGAAGTTACATAAATATTTGGACCAAGTCAGGAATTCTGATTTGAGCCTTTCAAAGAAGATATCTAATTAAAAATAGAAAGCAGAGGGGGAAATTTTGAGTTGTTTGACGAGGTCAGCAAATCTATTAAGAGGTACATTAAGCCATGCCATGGTCTCTGGTTTCATGGGGCATAGTATTGGCGTCCTGGGAGCCATCGCTGATGTATCCTTTGGGACTGTAGACTTCTTCCTGGTGTGGATGGCTGTATTTTAAAGCTGTGACTTTTGGTGTGACCCTTTCAGAGGAATCTGCCTCTATGACGACCTTGGCTTTGCATAGCACAAGGGGGAAAGAAATTCCTTTCTGACCTTCCTGCTTCCTTTTATGGTATTACTGTCCACCCGCTTAGGCAGTTTGGAAAAACACATCCTCTTTTACCCCTCTGTGTCCTTGTCGCTTCTTTCCAATCAATAAGCCAAGTTTTTCTTTTTTTTCAATTCTGCTTTGTAGACTTCTCCTGAACTTGTCTGTGTCTCCTGAGACCCACGCCCCTGTGTGGACTCGGGTCCTGGCCCACTCACTTGTTCTATCATAGCCTGGTGTCCTTGGCTCCAGCCTTTCCCTGAGGCCTCTCTACCCTGCTGCCTGTAGGGTCTTTATCATTATTATTAAAAGAAAGAGGTTGATTTTGTTTATGGTTCCGGAGGCTGGGAAGTCTAGTAGTAAGGACAGAAGGGTGAGCCTCGGAGGGGTCTTTCTAAATCACAGACAAATGTAGCCACTCCCGCTTGTTGATTAAGACCCTTTAGTGGTGCTGCCACCAGGGTCAAATCCAGATTCTTCAGACCAATGTGCCTTCTGCCCACTCTGATAACCTCTGTTGAGACACCCTTTACCCTTCTGATTGGTCAACTCTGCCTGAACTGTCAACATTCAGGCTACTTGTAATCTCAGCCATTGAGTCTCTGCAGCCTGGAATCTCTGCTCTTTTCTCAGTGATTCCAAGGAAACTTGAGTCACTTCTGGTATAACCCTTCTGATACTGGATTATTGGATCATAATAAGGGAGAAATGGGGCAGAGGAATCTATGTAGTAGAGACAACATGGGCTCTGAAGTTAATTCAACCTGGGCTTAAATCTTGGGTTTAATATTTACCCATTGTATAATCTTGCACTCAAACTTGGACCCAAATCTTGAACTCTGCATAATCATTTTTTTATACACTCTGTTACAGTGTTGGAGGGATTAAGTGACACATGTGAGCCAGGCATCTAAGTACCTGGTGGGACTGAGTACGGTAAAGTCTCCTATCTTTTTATCTGTACCCTCTGTTCTGAGGAACTATCAGTATATTGAGTGATGGCCGAAACCTATTATTTTCTCTTGGAGAAATGGATCTGGTACATCCTGGTTAGTGTCAGAACTGAAAACAGTCTGTGCATTCAGCCAATGTAGACTATCTGTGGAGAGGTAATCATAGATTAGGGCTGTGTGGGAGACTGTGAGGGGAGGGAGATGGGGGAAGAGTGTGTTTGTGTCAGGAAACTGATAGTGCAATTAAATTAAAAAGGTTTTCCTAAGTCAGCTTCCTTCTATGTGGAGGTACCTGAAATACCATCCTACGAAGTGTAATAGTATCTGCAAGATATATGGTACTTAAAGATAGGGAGATAATTATATCCTCTTGATTGTCCATCCCCAAACATAGGGAATGGGGCTCTCTTAAAGGAATGACATGGTGCATAAAGGGAAACCCACATCCGTTGTAAGAGCTGAGCTTAGCAGAGCCCTCCTGGGTGGGCTGGGGGCACGGTGTGGAGAAGAGCAGAGTGCTGTTACTGTGGGTGCATGACTGAGCCCTGGGGACCAGGAGGTATGAGCTGTAAGCCTGGCAGCAGCTAGCCTATGGTGTCGGATGGGTTGAGACCATGAAGATGCTTATACTATGTAAGTGATCTAAAGTGCATTTTTGGGGGGGTGAGGACAAGAGGAGGAGGTGAAGTATGAATGCTTAAAAAATAGAAAAATAGGAATTATCCTTCATAAAAATTATTTTGCATATGATGGTTCCATTGCTAGCTTTTTGAGGAATCTCTATACTGTTTTCCAGAGTGGTTGTGCTGACTTGCAGTCCCACCAACAATATATGAGTATATTTTTAAAAGAAAATATGATAAACACATACACACAATGGAGTTTTACTCATCCATAAAGAAGAATAAAATTATGGCATTTGCTGGTGAATGGATAGAACTGGAGAACATCAGTCAAATGAAATAAGCCAGACTCACAAAGTCAAGGGTTGAATGTTTTTTCTCATATGCTGAAGCTAGACCAAAAAAAAAAAAAAAAAAAAGAAGAAGAAAGAAATGAAAAAGAAAAGTGTGTGTGTGGAATCTCATAAAAACAGAAGAGAGATCAAAGGAGTAGAGGAAAGGGATTGAGGGGAAGGAGGAGGGTTGGGAAAAGGGAGTAATGGAGGAATAAAATTGGCCAAAATATTCTGTGTGCATATATGAATATACCAAGTGAATCTCACTTTTATGTATATCTGTAAAGCACTAATCAAAAAAAACAACCTATAAATAAACAGAAGAAAGACCAGTAGAGCAAAGGAAAAGGAATAGAGGGAGGGAGGAGGGGAGGGAAAGGGGGAGTACTAGGGACTGAATTGGAACAAAGTGTATTTCATGCTTGTGTGATTATGTCAAAATAAACCCCAATGTTATGTATAACTATAATCCACTAAAACTCAATATTATATATAACTATAATGCACTAATAAAATTTTTTGTTGCAGTCTTTCCTAAAAAGCAGATTTATAAATGCCAGGGTTTTTTTTTTTTTTCGTCTTGATTTTCTTTTCATCAGAGTGTGTGATCGTGTGTTCCTCTTTGCTGCATTTCCTGCTGTGCTTTTGGTGTAGCCCGTCACCCTGGAAAGGGCAGATTAAAAATAAGCCTGGCAAGCACAGGGGGACTCCTTGCTAATGCCATCCTGTGCTCCTTCCAGGTGCCTCGTGATCGTCCTGGTCCCCCTTCCCAGCCAGCTCTCAACTTCCTGGATCCATAATGGTGTTTGGTGAGTTTTTCCATCGCCCTGGACAAGACGAGGAACTTGTCAACTTGAACGTGGGGGGCTTTAAGCAGTCTGTTGACCAGAGCACGCTCCTGAGGTTCCCTCACACCAGACTGGGGAAGCTGCTCACCTGCCACTCCGAGGAGGCCATCCTGGAACTGTGTGATGATTACAGCGTGGCCGACAAAGAGTACTATTTTGACCGGAACCCCTCCTTGTTCAGATATGTCTTGAATTTTTACTACACGGGGAAGCTGCACGTCATGGAGGAGCTGTGTGTGTTCTCCTTCTGCCAGGAGATCGAGTACTGGGGCATCAACGAGCTCTTCATTGACTCCTGTTGCAGTGGTCGCTACCAGGAACGCAAGGAGGAAAACCACGAGAAGGACTGGGACCAGAAAAGCAACGACGTGAGCACCGACTCCTCATTTGAAGAGTCCTCTCTGTTTGAGAAAGAGCTGGAGAAGTTTGACCAGCTGCGGTTCGGTCAGCTCCGGAAGAAAATCTGGATTCGAATGGAAAACCCTGGGTACTGCCTGTCTGCCAAGCTGATTGCCATCTCCTCTTTGAGCGTGGTGCTGGCCTCCATAGTGGCCATGTGTGTCCACAGCATGTCGGAGTTCCAGAATGAGGACGGGGAGGTGGACGACCCTGTGCTGGAGGGTGTGGAGATCGCCTGTATTGCTTGGTTCACTGGGGAGCTTGCCATCCGGCTGGTTGCTGCTCCCTGTCAAAAGAAATTCTGGAAGAATCCTCTGAACATAATTGACTTTGTCTCAATTATTCCTTTCTATGCCACATTGGCGGTAGACACCAAGGAAGAAGAGAGCGAGGACATTGAAAACATGGGCAAGGTGGTCCAGATCCTTCGCCTTATGAGGATTTTCCGAATTCTGAAGCTGGCCCGGCACTCCGTAGGACTTCGGTCTCTGGGGGCCACGCTGAGACACAGCTACCATGAAGTCGGGCTGCTGCTTCTCTTCCTGTCTGTCGGCATCTCCATCTTCTCTGTGCTTATCTACTCTGTGGAGAAAGATGACCACACATCTAGCCTCACCAGCATCCCTATCTGCTGGTGGTGGGCCACCATCAGCATGACCACGGTGGGCTATGGAGACACCCATCCTGTCACCTTGGCCGGGAAGATTATCGCCAGCACGTGCATCATCTGTGGCATATTGGTGGTGGCCCTTCCTATCACCATCATCTTCAACAAGTTTTCCAAGTACTACCAGAAGCAAAAGGACATTGATGTGGAGCAGTGCGGTGAGGACCCACCAGAGAAGTGTCATGAGCTACCTTACTTTAACATTAGGGACATTTATGCACAGCGGGTGCATGCCTTCATTACCAGTCTCTCCTCCGTGGGCATCGTGGTGAGCGATCCCGATTCCACAGACGCTTCGAGCATCGAAGACAATGAGGATGTTTATAACACCGCATCCTTGGAGAATTGCACAGCAAAATGAGCAGGGACATTTGTGCCTGTATCTTGTGCCCCTTCCTGACATTAGGTTAACACAGCTTTATAAACCTTAATGGGTTTGTTAAATTCATTTAATTCTCAGGGCGTACCTTTTAGCCATAGTTGGACATTCATTGCTGAATTCTGAAATGATAGAATTATCTTTATTTTTCTCAGTGAGGTCAATGAAATGCCTCGTTCTGAAATTTATTTTTTACAAGAGAGAGTTGTGATATGGTTTTGGAAAAAAAAAAACAAAAACAAAGTAAATGATATTGGGTAGGAGTTTTGTTCTGGCTTATGCATCATCCTGTATTTGCCATTTACTCACATTGAGCTAACTGTAAATTACTGACAAGTAGACTCCGAGGTCCAGCTGATGAAGACTACATGCATGTAAGATCCACAAAATGAGACAATGCATGTAAATCCATGTTTATGTCCTAGACATGGAGATTAGGAGCCTAATAAACTTCCTAATTCAGTATGGAGAATGTCTTGTTTGCATGTTTTTATGTCAAGTAAGTACATTTCAGTATGTCTAAAATTAGTTTGGAAGAGAAAAGTTTTTTTTGTTTTTTTTTTTTCAAATATCAAGAGTGCTTTCTTTATGTATTTGAATTTTGGACACCCACCAATGATATGCTAGTTTTTGTTCAATTGACTCTTGGCAGGTAGAAGAACAGGTTCAAGATTAAGCCATACTGTAGGCCAAGTAAACATGCAGGTATTCAGGACATAGGAATGAATTAGGTACCCCTACAGGTACACTTCCAGTATATATTTTGAATTTTACAATAATGTCTACTGCTAGGATGAACCCTCATTACCTGAAAATTATGTGGAGAAGAGTAAACCTACACAGTCACAGGCAGAGACACATTCAGAGAGTGGAAGGAAGGGGAAGTGTTGTACAAAGACGCAGATGTGATTCATTATGGCCACAAGAACAAAACCTAAATCACTGAAAGGATCTAGCTATCCCAATGGCTGGCCGACATTTACAAATAGTGGCAGAGAAGGCAATCACTGCTTCTACCTAGGAGTCCCTCACTGTGAAAGAAGAAACACGTGATAATCGTCAGAGAAGGGACAGAGCAATGCTATCTTGCATGGAGAGAATTTAGCTCAAGTCCTGATTCTGGAGATGAACGGCGACACCGTTCTTTCCCTGAGCTCTTGCAAATGGAGGAGCCATATGGACTCATTATCCAACTTTTATGTTTGTAGATGCCTGTCTCTGAGAAAGGGGTGTTGTTTGCAGGTTCCTAGTACCTCTTCAACTCATCCCTCCTCTTGTGTGTCTGTAACTCCTGAGATGGATATAACGAAACAGGGTTCATGGTCACTTCAGATCTGCAGGTTATTTACACACTGTGTGTGTGTCATTCCCTGCCCATAAAAAAAAAAAAAAAAAAAAAAAAAAAACCAAACCTGGGCTGGGGGTTGTGGCTCAATGGCAGAGCACTTGCCTAGCATGTATGAGGCACTGGGTTCGATCCTCAGCACTACAGATAAATAAATAAAAAATACAGATACATCAACAACTAAAAAATATTTTTTTAAAAATTCCTCTTATCACCCCAAATGCCTTCTTGATAGTGACACAGATGTAGTTTTGAGGCCTTGCAGTAAAATGTGGGATCCTGTTATTTTAAGGATTACCTGATGAGTCGTGTAGCAACTAATACCGCTTGCTTGGTAACAGCAGTAGTAGCAGTAACAGCAGCAGCAATATACTAATCATAATAATAGACTATTTAAGCAAGTGCTTTATGTACCCTTATAATCTCATTTATTCCTTACAGCATCCCTAGCAGCAAGTGTTTATTACTGTCTTCATTTCATGATGAAGAAACGGAGGTTGACAAGGAAAGAAAGCAGCTTGTGGAAGCTCACACAGTGAGTGTTGCAGTGGGGTCCTGAAACCAGTCAGAGCCCAGAGCCCAGGCTTGGAACTGCTCTTGCCCTGTGTGTCAGGGAGCAGAGTCAAGCAAACGGCAGATTAAAGGAACAGGTCTCCTCTGTAAAGACCTGGACCTGCAAGCACTGTCATGGCTTGATTTTTCCAATATGTGAATCAAAAGAATAGAAATGCTGGCTTGTCTACCTTTCCTTTCCTGATCTAGAGATCAGACACTTTATTTACAGAGACAGAGGTTTTTTTTTTTTTTTTTTCATTCTTCAAAAAGTTCAATAAACTTGATGAGAGCAAGACCAAGTAAGAGAGAAAAGCACAATAAGCAATACCAAATACAAAAGACATCTCACCAGGTCCTAAGGGATTACAATAACGAAGTACTGTGTATCTTCTTGTAAGGATTTATATTTTTTATATGTTATATAAAAAAACATTTAGCTCAATGACAACATAGATGAAAAACAAATACTCAAAACTCATAAAAGTGAAAAATCTGAATAGCTGTATACATGTGATAGTAGCAGAGTTTTCTAGAATGCTAAGCAGACTGAGTGAAGGCCCTTCATTGAGAACTCTGAGTGAGAAACCTGTGGTGGTCCTCTAAGAATTCAGGTGTCTCGGCTGCTGGGCCCTGATTGGAGCGGCCGCAGCTGGCCCGGTACAGCAGGTGTGTTTCTGCCTGTGGGATGTTAGTTTCCAGAGCAGCTTGCCAGGTGGCAAGAGTAATGGATGTGGCTTCCCTCTGGGCGTGGCCAGCTTCTGTCTCTCTCCCAGCGCCTTCTTGACCCAGTGCCTCCTGTGCTCTTCAGATGAAATCCATGCAGAACCGCGAGGCTCTGGAAACAAATCCAGAGTACTCCTGTTTTCTGGGCCTCTCTTGGCTTTTCCGCAATCCAATCCACGCAGCCCTCCTCTTGTTTACTCCCACCTGGAGACAGGGTGGGTCCCTTCTTTTGGGAAGGGCCAAGTCAGTGACTCATTGCCTTCTCTGCAGGGATGCTGGTGAGGGCCTGGGGCTCAAGTGGGCAGGGAGGAAGCCAGGCACCCTGGAGCAACCTCGGGCACTGCCTGTTTCTGCATTGCAGGGTCCGGGGCATTGGGTTCATTTGAGTAGGACAACATCGAGGAGATTTATCTTACAGCTCTTTCAAATTCTTTCTTCCTACCCTGCGAATTCTTTCTGTCCTTCCAGTTCCTGAGACTTGTTTTACCATTGTCAGCTGCTGTTCTGTAGGGTTCGGAGGGCCATGGAATCAAGGACCCATTCCAAAGTGTAGATCTTCTCCTTCCCTGTCCTTCACAGGGGCCATCGTTTTAGCTTCCTCTTGTTTTTTGTCTGTATTTCCCGAGGGTTCACTCTAAGGTAAGTTCACGGTGGGCATTGGGAATACAATGAGATCATTCTTGCCTTCAGGGAGCTTCAGGCTAACAGGAAACAGACAAGTCAATGGTGTGTGTGTGTGTGTGTGTGTATGAGGCTGAGGAAGGCTTCCTGGAGAAAGTGACCCAGTGCTTGGGGGCCAGGTGAGTTCACCTCATCACTGGGGGGAAGGCTCCACTGATCCTGGGCAGGTGGCCTCTGTTGCCTCGAAGACTCCACCTCCCAGCCAGATGCACTGCTGATCTTTGCCTCTGCGGCATCTCTTTTCTCCCCCTTTGCTGATCATTCTGCTTTTAGGGAAAGGATCCTTTATAAATGCTGACTCCCTGTTTTACCTGTGGAGATGTAGATGTGTGGATCGATAGTGTTTGTGATTTTGTTTGCTCTTCCTATTTTTTTTTTTTTAACCAGAAATATTTGGCCTCTGTTATGGTTAGGATCTGGAATGTCCCTCAGGTCTGATGTGTTCAGAGGTGGGGCTTTGGGGGAAGTGATTGGTTCCTGTGGGCTCTGACCTTACCAGTGGGTTACTCCACTGACGGCTGGATGGGCCACCTGAGGTGGAACTGAGAGAGAGGAAGTGGGTGGGGGGGTGCACCCCAAGGTTTATCCACTCCCTGCCCCTCCTCACTGCCTCCCCCCACACACCTCCTCCACTTCCTGGCTGCCATGAACTGAGTTGCTTTCCTCCACTACACCTTCTGCCATGTTTCTGCCCTGGACAAAATATCGGAAACTATACACCAAAGCAAAACTTTCCTCCTCCAAGCTGTTTTCCTTAGATATTTGTCACAGCAACAAGAGGCTAGCACAGACCCTCAGTGGCATCTCTACATGCCTGAGTTCTTCCCTGTGGGTTAATCTGCTCTTCTCCCTGCCTCAAGGGTCTCGAGGCCTCTACACTGTGAGACCCCTGTTCTATTTTACAGAGGGTGATTTCCATTACTGGAGAAGCTTTTACTAACATTCAGAAATGAGTGTTTTGCCAATATCTATCATTCTTGATCTAGACTAACAGCAGTTTCAATATGGTTCAATTTAAGTGTTTGCCTCATGTTAGCAAAAAAGTGCTTCTCAAGTTCTTAGACAAATTTGTGAAGTCTGGTTTAAGGACCACATGGGTCTGGAGTGATGGCGCACGCCTGTAGTCCCAGTGGCTATGGAGGCTGAGGCAGGAGGATCATGAGTTCAAGGCCAGCTTCTGCATAAGTGAGGTGCTAAGCAACTCAGTGAGACCCTGTCTCTAAATAAAATACAAAACAGGGCTGGGGGTGCGGCTCAGTGGTTGAGTGCCCCTGAGTTCAATCCCTGGTACCCACCCCCTCCCCAAATAAAAGGGTGACCTGGGCCCAGGGAGCTTGGATGAAGGGTGCAGCTCCCTAGCTGTATGAGCCGGAGGCCAGCAGCCCCTCTCAGAGGTTGTGTCCTCAGACTGAAGGTGAGGGGAATAACTGCTGGGAGCCTTTCTGTCCCTCACACACGGGTCATTTTCACTGTTTCTGTAAGTTGACTAGTTCCCATCTAAATTTGTTTACATTGTAAATTTGTGTAGCTAGAGTTTTAACCTGCTATTTATTCTTTCTTACACTCTCTGCTAAGAAGAGTCCCAGCCAATGATGTTTCATTTCTTTTTAGGGGGCCTGGAGAGTTGACGACCTTAAAACTTAAGGTTTTGGAAAACATTCGTAAAGGGTCATTTATTTCCCTTCAGTGGCCGGGAGTGGAGGACTCTGAGTGCTGGAAGCCTGTGGGGGTAAAGGCCTCTTGAACATCAGTGGATGCATATTTCTGTTTGCTTTAAAATCACCATTAACCTTTGGCCATTTTCAGCGTGTTGCTTTGTCCTTCCCAGGAAGAACGCCAAAGCATTTAGGAACACTGGAGAAAGGAGCAGAGAGGTCCTTGATGGCTAAGCCCTGCTCAGAACCATGGAATGCAAAAGCTCAGCGGGATCCCAGAGCTCATCTGGTTCCCTCCCCATTTTACGGATGAGAAAGCAATGAATTGCCCAAGACCATGCAGCAACATACAGATTAAATGCAAACTGGATTTAATCCAGAACATGGTCACAGCTCCTGGTTCCCTCCCTCCCTCCCTCCTTCCTCTCTCCCCTCCCTTGACCCCTCCCCTACTTCCTTTTTTTTCCTTTGTTCCTTCCTTCCTTCTCTTATCAAAAATTTCAAGTGTAAATTGTGTATACAAGTGGCAAGAATGTCATCATGTACCTCCTTGTGCCCAACACACAGCTTCAGCAACTATCAACTCACGAGAAACTTATTTCATTGTTTCCATGACTCGCTTCCTTCCCTCCCCAGTTTATTTTGAAGCAAATGTCATCATATCATTTAATCCATAAATATTTCAGTGAGCATCTCTAAAAGAGCAATCTTTCAGAACATGATTGCAGTGCCATTAATAAAACAAAAACCGAATGATGATTCCTTAATACTATGAAATATCCTGTCTTAGAGGATAGCACCTAACCATTGCTTTCTAGTTATTTGACATTTGTGAACACCTGGTTCAGGTAAGGATTTCTAGAAATCCCGTGTGAAGGAGCCACAGGAACATAGTGACCTCAAAGCATAATTTGAAGTGGATTTTGCTTAGATACTCAAGGTTTATCTGGGACAGATACCTCTTTTCTCCATTTTTAAAGATCTCCAGAGACTGAGAGAACAAATCTCATGGTTACATTTAACCTAAATGTTGCTGAGGATAGTTTCAAGTTCATTTATCTTTCCACACTCACTGAGGGTAAAACGGATGACTAAGGACCCCTGGAATCCTTCAAGTGCTCTTGAATTCCTTCAGTTTTCATTTGGAGCACTCTTCTATAAAGAACCCAAATTTAGTCAGCAACTCTAGAGGTTGAGACAGGAGGATCGAGAGTTCAGAGCCAGCCTCAGCAATTTAGCAAGGCCCTACGCAACTTAGTGAGACCCTGTCTCAAATATATGGGCTGGAGATGTGGCTCAGTGGTTAAGTGCTCTTGGATTTAATCTGCGCTACTAAAAAGCAAAAAATCAAAAACAAGCAAAACAAAACAAAAACACCAAATCCTCCCAGATTTAAAAACCTTTGCTTACTTTATAATTTTCCAGGAAATTAGAAGAAGAAAAAGAGAATATTTATTAAGTTCATTCAATTCAATCAACATCCAAGTGAGATCAGAATTGCTGTAGAGAGCTTAAACAACTTTCCCAGGAGTGATATTTTCCTATAGCTGCTATAACAAGCTATCACACACAGTGGCTTAAAATGGTGTGAATTTATTTTTTCTAAGTTCTGGGATCCAGAAATTTGAATTAAGTTTTAGGGTCTAAAATTAAGGCAGCGCAGGGCTGATTTCTGCTGGAGGCACGGGGGATGGGGGGGCGGGATCTGTTCCTTGCTTCTTCCAGCTTCCAATGGCTGTGGGCATTCCTTGGCTGGTGGCCACATCATTCTAAGCTCTGCCTCTGGTCACATTGCCTTTTCCTCTTCTGTGTCATATCTGCCTCTGTCTCTTCTCTTGTAAGGACATTTGTATTTACATCCAAGACCCAGACTAATTCAGGCTGTTCTCCCCACATCGCGGTCCCCAGTGATCCCCAATGTAATTACATCTATGGAGTTTTTTTGTGATGTGAGGTGGCATTTATAGGCTCCAGGGATAAAGACCTGGATATCTTTGAAGGCTGTTATTTGGTCTCTTACATTGGTAGACAAGGATGACCCCAAGTGTGTGTTACTAAGCTTTAATTTCAATGGTGTAATATAAATACCGCTTATTGGCTGGGAAAGAGGAACAGTGGGTAAGAGTTTTTAAAGTTTGAGTTTTTGTGTTAGACAAATTGAGTTCTCATTCTAGTTTGTCTTTGATCACGGGCACTTTCTTTAACCTCTTTGAACCTCATTCTTATGATCTGTTATTGGGGATAAAACCAACTGTCTCATAGGAAAAGTGTAATAATACAATGGGGCTAATAAAAGTGTAATAATACAATCCCAGACTCGGGGCTGGGATTGTGACTCAGTGGTGGAGTCCTTGCCTAGCATGGGCGGGGTCTGAGTTCGATCCTCAGCACCACATACAAAATAAAGGTATCTTGTTGTGTCCATCTACACCTAAAAAAATAATAATGAATATTAAAAAAAATACAGTGGACTATTCTGTAGCCAGTCCCTGGTGCAGTGCTTGGAGTATATGCACTTCATTATGGTCTTTGTCTTAGGCGACCTTTTTTTTTTTTTTTTGCCATAACCAAAATATTGGACAAAAACAACTTAAAGGAGTGAAGGTTTATTTTGCTTCCTGGTTTCAGAGATCCTAGTCCATGGTCAGCTGAGCTCATGGCTCTGAAGTGAGGCAGGATGTCAAGTTGGAGAATAGTGGCAGAGGAAAGCTGCCCATTCCTGGCTAGTTGGGAAGCTGCGGGAGAGAAGGGTCCAGGGAGAAGATGAAAGCCTTCCAGGGCATGCCCCCAGCGACCTGCTTCCTCCAAGGAGGTCCCACTTCCCAGTAGTCCATGCAACTATCCGTGGATTAATCCTTCAAGTGAATTAATTCACTGATGGGATCAGAGTCTCCGTAATCCAATCATTGCCTAACAGCTCCATCTCTGAATCTTGCTGCATTGAGGATCATGGGGCTTTTGGGAGGACTTTCCAGATATGTATCATAACACTTGTCTATGTCATTATAACACAAGGCTCCTTTTAGTTTATCTCAGGTAGTACCTACGCAGAATCTCGGATTCTCTGCAAGATTATAGTACATTGATGAAATCAAACACAATTTGATGGTCAAGACATTCACAGGTGTTAATAGGTAATTTATGAGATATTATTGAGTGAAATGGTTGTATGAACCATTAACAAATCAAGAAATATAAATTTAAGGGCTGGGGTATAATTCATTGGTAGTGGATTGCTTTATGAGGACGTGCAAGGCCCTGGGTTCAATATGAATTGAAATTGGGGGGAAAAAAAAGAACTGCAAATTTAAAATAGCAGAACCACAAATAATATTGGAGAAACTTTTAAGTAGATTTGTCAGGATTTTTGTACATCAGAAAATGTCAGTGAGATGCCGAGGATTTAAAGATGGGAAGGAGCCCCAGACCTGGGGCTAGAATACCTTTGGTTTGTGTTCCAGATCTGTTTATTCCTCTCTCAGTGGGCTTGGGGAAGCCACCTCTCCTCTCTAACTTCCCCTGAATGTATGAAAGTGGGGGTGAGGTCATGGTCCTGAGGACATCAAAGTGCTTGGAGTGTGTTCTATAAACCCTTCACAGTCAAAGCCACTGGTGACCCTTTTCCCTGACAAGAAAGACAAAGTGGAGAAGCAACTACATGTGGATCCGCGATGGACTTTATTGCATTATTTAAAAAAAGAAATCAATGAACAGAACATTTGGTTCCCGAAGCCTTGTTCAGCATTTGAACACAGCTTACTTTCCAAATGAATCCTGCCAGCCACTGGAGTGAATGTACATTTTATTGAAAAGTTCCACGGTACTGTAGGGCCAGATGTCGGAAACATACAGAGCTCCTTTTCCAGTAGCAATTATCTGATGAAATTGTGCCTTGTCTGCAGTAGGCGAACCAGCTACACTCCCATTGGAGTAGGGATCACGTGCTGGGGTATTTATAAACTGTAAAAGATGTTTGTCAGCATGCGCAGCCCATGCATTCATCCCTAAGTGCCAGCAAGAAATAGCTTCGCTGTTTCTGAAGAGCTAATGATGGATTCATAAATTCTGTCAGCAGATCTATTGCTGCAAGGGATTCGCTGTGTAGACAAGGACGGCTCCAGTCTGTGCAATTTTACTTGTGGCCTGAACAGAGTGTATGGCCCTGAATCAGACACTTGGCCCATCCTCCCCTGAGCCGACCTCAACAGACTTCAGAAGCAAAGCAAGAGTCCTGGTGCATGGAGATGGGGTCACAAGAAAGTGAGCCTTCGGGGTCAGTGTGCTCAGAATCTCATCTCCTCTCTCCTCCCTCTGAGCAATAGATGCTTTCTAAGATGGTGCACACACTGTCTCACCTCGCTGCCAGGGGCTGCCGAGGCCAGGACTTCTGGAATCTTTTCCAGGCTCTCAAGGGGCAGTTGTGTTGGGAATGGGCATGGGAATGGCTCCCGTTTGCCTAGACTCTTTGTTTTGGGGTCACCTCGACAGCCCAGCACAGCATCGAAGTGCTGGGGGCCCACCCTGGTGTTCACAGGGCCTTTTCACCCGTCCCTTCCTGCTTCCACTGAGTCTGGGGATGGTCTGGCTCCTGACTTGGCCTTGACTTTTGTTCACCATCTGCCCGTGGGTCTTGGAAAATCATCTCACTCCAGCTCTGCCTCATATCCTCAGTTAGTGTGTCAGTTTAGGCCATCTTCAGAGTGAACTTACCGCATCCCCCCAGGTCAGCCCCAGTCCCCCTTCCCAGCTGGGGTTCAGTCCCCTCTACCGGGAGTCCTGCAGAGAGACACCTGGGTATTCCATTTGTTCAGTAAACATATGTTAAAGCCTACTATCTGGTATGTTCTACTGAACTGTATATAAACTGTGAGACAGTGGTGAAGAGGGTACTGCTCATGAGAAGCTGTTAATCTGATTGGAGCTGTCATGGCAGAGTCAAGGAGGAAAAGAGCCTGATCCTTGGAAGTCAGACTGTGGGTTGGGACCTGACTTCACCACTTGCTTGCTTTGTGACCAAGTTCAGGTTGCCTAACCTCTCTGAAATCTCCAAGTTCCCAAGTATACCAAGGTGGTTAATAAGTCTCACTTCACAAGGCTGAGATAATGTACACTAAGGATACATAATAGCTGCTCAATAGTGTTACTTTCTTTATACTTTTATTGACTAATTTTATACTCTTGACTATGTTTTCAATACATAAGCTGATCTTGATTCTTAATATCTGTTTAGTGAATCTGAGTTAGTGTAGACAGTAAATTAGATGATTCAGATTCACAGTCCCTTTTTTTCCCCTTTACTCTTTGCCTGACAAACTTGTGCTCCTTCTTAGTATGATGTGATATTAAGTGTCAATCCTTCTTTGAGGCCAAAAGCATCCTCTTCTACCTCTAACTGATTGCTGGTAGAGACCTTTCATCTCTTTCCTCATGGTCATGTGCATCATGACTCAGGAAATCTTTGATCCTTGGGAACTTCCATGAGCCTCTACAGATCTGTGCACACTTGTGAATACGTTATTACCTTATGAAACAAGGAGGCATTCTAAAAACAACACTGTTTTAGTCTGTTTTTTGTTGTTGTTGCTGTGACCAAAAGACCTGACCCCCCCCCCAAAAAAAATGTAGAGGAGGAAAAGCTTATTTGGGGCTCACAGTTTCAGAGGTTGCTGTCTGTAGATGGCTGACTCCATTCCTCTGGAACTGACATGAGGCAGAACATCTTGGTAGGAGGACTTGGAGGAGGAAAGCAGCTCAGGACAGGGCACCAGGAAGCAGAGAGAACTCCACTCATCAGGGACAAAACATAAACCCCAAAGGCATATCCACAGTGACCTACCTATTTGCTTGCAGTTATAACCCAATAATCTCTCTCAGTGGATTAGTTCATCCGATGCAATGATCATGAGGGTTACATGAAATAACATGTGGAGGACACTTGGTGCAGTACCTAGCAAACAGCAGGTGCTCCATGTATGGCATCAGTTGTTACTACAGAGACGAACTGTATTCATTTGTTTTGTTTTTACTTACTACCAATTTACCTCACTAAAAAATAAATAAATAAATAAGTAAATGTTAGGGGTGGTTTACAGAAAATTAAAAGAGATTGGTTCCCCAGTCCTGTTCCAGCTCCAGCTATCCTTTGATCAGGATTATAATGAGTAGAGATCAAAGAAACAAGAAGATAAGAGTGAATTAGATGAGAAAAAAATGTAGCAAATGTAAAATAAATGGGAGAATATGCATAGCTAAATATTTAAAAGCATATAATTAAGCTACTTGGTCTCTGGCTTGTTTTAGGGAGGACTTAAGTGGCTTATGAAGATATGTACACATCACAATGCAAAATTAAAAGAACCAACACATGCACTTATGTTCTGAGTGCTTCTCCAAAGGAAATTGTTAAACTCATGAATTTAAAACAAATAAATGTCAAAAAATTAATAGTAAAAATAAAAGTGTGAGCTCAAAAAAAGAAAATCAAATAGATTGGAGCTTCTACTTGTGTGCTCCCTGTGCACAGGAATGGCCCTGATAACCTGTCAAGGGCATAAAAACTAATGAAGGTGAATTGAAATAGTTGAGTATGGCTGTCTGGCTTTGTGCTTAACTTGTGCAGATCCTCTTCTGCTTCTGACTTCCCCTCTTTCTAGCTCTGCTCCTGCCCTCTGGTTTGTGCATTACTGTCCTTCCACCTTGACCTCAGAAGCATCTCTCAGGGCTTTGGCTCAGGACCTCTCCAGCATTGTTTCTGGCTGCCCCAGCTTGGGTTCCTGGAATCCGAATCCCCACTTGCACAGCCATGATGGACTCCTTTATGCAAGTGTCCGTTTTACCACCCAGCTGCCTGTCAGTGTGAAATCTGGGCTCTGTCCTGCAGGTCTCTTCTGACTGCATATCAGGCCCTGGGCTACTTGGTGCACATTTGGTGGTTTCACTAAGTCACCAGCTGGTTTGTCAATCTGCACATGGGACATTGTGAGGCGTTACTCAAGGGAAACCACTTTATAAAACATTCTCAGGTTTCTGTTAAATAGCAGTTAGATGTAGGAAGGTTTCCTTCTTCATTGCAAAACAATTACCACCCCAACAGCACAAGCGGCAGTAACAGTATTATCTTCAATTTTTGAGCACTTCTGTGCCGGGCATTGTGGTAGACATTTTTATGTTTTCAAAAAAATCCTGTGAGTCAAGGACAGTTTTTAACATCATTCTACAGACAGCAGATTTAGGTTCAGACACTCAGATTAGGAGCTTTTCCCCAGGTCACCTAAGTAGTAAAGTTTAAGTGGTATTAACATCTAAGTCTTCCTGACTCTGAAGGCCGTATCTCCACACGACCCCCCTTTCTGGCTCACTCAGCGGCATCCACAGCAGCCAAGAGAGATGGGAAGGGACTGGATTCCCACTGTCTCCTTTGAAGTCATGTCCCCAGTGTCCTAACATCTCCCCTGAGGCCCCATCTTTTCAGAGTCCCACCAGTTCCTAGAGGCGCCAAGCTGGGGACGGAGACATTGACACGGGTCCAAAGTACAGCCGTCAGTATTTCCCAAAGCTTGCTCTTCCCGTGTCTGTGCACTCTTCACTCATGTAGAACTTGCCCATTTAATATCTACTGCCCATGCCCTGGTGCCAAGCGCTCTGCCAGGCGCTGGGGAATAGCATTTGCTTGTTTGCGGCCAGTCCCTCCACCTTCCTCAGGCCTTCCTCCCATCCATCTGCCATCCCCCTGCCTGTCAACCATCCCCCCTCTTTCTACTGCTGCTTCATTGCTACTCAGTCTACAAGAAAGTGCCCAACTCATTTCCACCTCTCCCCTCCCTTTCTTTCTATCACCTTGTTCCCTTCTGCTCAAAAGAGCTTCCTACAATTACAGCCTCCTGTCTGCACATTCACTTCCAGTCCCCACGGTCTGGCTCCGGCCCCTCACTCTCTCAGACCTGCACAGCAAACTGCCCAGTCCCTCCAGCGAACCTTCTGGGTCTCCTGTCCCAGGCCTCCAGCCACCTTGGGCAGCTTCAGTCCCTCTCCCTTCCTTTGAAATCTTCTGGAAGGGCTTTCCACGTCTTCCTTAAAGACTGCCCCTCTCTACCCTGTACGTAAATGAGGCCCGTCTGCAAGCTCCCCTCTGCCCTCTGCTCTTGATTCCTGAAGGTTCTTGCCCGTGCACTTGAACCCTCGTGGGTGGCGGTGCACCTCTACATTCCAGTCATGCCTCCCTTCCCTCCTTTCATATTTCCCATGTCTGGTGCTGATCAGTGGGAAAACAAGTGGGCGACAAACAAGTCCCAGCCTCTGCTCTCAGGAACTTTACTCTGGTGGGAAAGACTGAGAACTGTAATATAAAAAAGATTTTTCATTTATGAACAATAATGGTATGAGGACATGCAATAAGGATTTTTCCCGTAGGAAATGAGATTCAGATTGAGACTGAAGGAAGAATGTGAGGTAAGGAGGCAAAGAGTAGAGGATGGAGGTGTGGAGGTGTTCTCAGCAGAAGGAAAAGCCTGTGCAAAGGCCCTGGGGAGAGGAAGCCCTGGCATTACTGGGGGAGGCGGGAGTGGCTTCCACAGGGAACAGTGAGGCACTAGTGAGGCACTAGTGAGGCAGGAATGGCCAGGCGGGGCCTGCTGGGTCAGACAAAGGTTCTGGTATTTCTCCAATGAGTACCTGGGAAATTGGTTGAGGATTTAAGTGGAGAGGAGACATGATCTGGTTTTAATTTTGTCTTAGAATGTGAAGAATGGGGAAGAGAAGAATATATAGATGTACACTCAGAGGCTTGAGGTGATGTAGCTTGTTAGTAAAGGCAAGAACAGAGACCATAGGTCACTTTACAGACAGTCTATCAATGTGCTTGAAATAACTCAATTTGTCTGCGTAAGGGGAGCCATTATATGAGCTGTGTTCCTTCCTCTGAAGAAGGGACTTTGTCATATGGCACCACTCCTGAGGCAGCATTTTTGCTGCATATGGGCTGTTCTCTATCGTTCCTCTGTCAGTGTTGAATCACAAGCCAGTGGATTGCACAGGTCATGAGGCTGAATCCACGGGACAGCCGCACCCCAGATCTCTGTCCAGCTGTGCTCACTGTGCCCCCTCCAGGGGGCCAAAGTTGGTACCCAGACAGCAGGTGGCACGAGCTCCTGGGGAAGTGTGGCAGTCCTCCCTCCCTCTTCAGCCTCATAAGATGAGTAGTGACTCTTTGCACTGAGCCTGTGATACCAGAGGCCCCTCTGGGTCACAGGCAGTCTGGGTCACATGAGCCACTTTTAACTGCTAGCAGAAGTGCTGCATGGATGTGTCTTTACTCATTTCACTTTACCTCCAAAATGTGGCATGGAGCTGGAATCGGAATGTGAAATGCATCTTTCATTTTTCCTATGACACTCCTCCCCCTCAGTTATGTGGATAGATGAGGAGCTCAGCAACTGCTGGGTGAATGAATGTGCAGTCTATTTCAGGAAGCTTTACCTTGCAAAGAAACCACAGCGGCGAGACAATGAGCAAGGGACTCAGAGCAGGCTGGAGAAATCCTAACCTCATGAAAGGAATGGAGGGCACTGTTGGGATACAGCACAGAGAAGGGAAGGGGATCAGAGGGCATCTGCAGTGAGGGTATCACATGGAGTGTGAGAGGGGAGTAGCTGCCTGGTGTTATCAGATATGGAGGAAGAAAGGCATGTTCAAAAAAGACTTTAAAGAAATCTTGCAGCATGTCCTGTGGGGGTAATTCCTCTTTTAAGTTCTTTCAAAAGCCTCATGTTCTTCAAGGTCTTTGTGCCTTTATTACATGGTGGAGAGACAGGGGCATGTCTCGAGGAAGCCCAGATGTTCTGGTTTACAAACTCATGGAAGTGTGTGGACTGCCTCTCTGCTCTCCGCGGTGTGGTGGGGTCTTAGGTTGGCACAGAGCTTCCTCCGTGTGGCAGGCTAGGGGCGGAAGCTCAGCACACGTCCGGCAGTTTATTCTGAGCTTCCCCAGATTTATCGGTGAGACTTCAGAATTGGCGGGCCTCTTGGAGATCATTTTACAAGTGAGGAAATTGAGACTCACCAGGAGTGATCGCATGCCAGCACACAAGCCCTCAAGTAAAGGCAACAACTCGAACTTGATCTTCTTAATCCCTGGGACAAAGAGCTCTTCCTTTTCTGGTGTCTTCTTCCCAGTGCTGCTCATGTCCTTAGGTTTAGTAGCTTTAATGGACTTGAATAAGAAACTCCTTTTGTCTGTTAAGACTCTTTTGATCATAAACAACAAAAACAGCTTAGCTAACGTAAGCAACAAGAGGAATGCTGGGGCGACTCACGGATAGAGGAGGGGCAGATCCCCAGACTGTGAGTGTCAGGCCTGGCAGCTGCCGGACAGCCAAGCTGCTGTATGGTTTGCACACTGATGGCCTCCATCTGTGAGGTTTGGGGCCTGTATTGGTTCTTGTGTGTGTGTGTGTGTGTGTGTGTGTGTGTGTGGTGCTGGGGGATTGAACCCAGAACCTTGTGCATGTGAGACAAGCACTCTACCAACTGAGCTATATCCCCAGCCCTCAGGTGATCCTTAAAAAATATTTCCCTCTTCTAAAATCTTCATCTAAGGGTATCTGAAGAATCAAAAATGCCACAATGATTCTCTTTTTGTTTCAAATAATCAGAACTTTTGTGGATGACAAAGAAATTTTGGCCACTTTGTGGATTAGATTGATTCAGTACTTTTATGAACTGAATGTGTCATATCACTCCCTCACTCCCAAGCTATAGCGTTCAGAGAGGGGGCGCTGAGAAGTCACGGGGTTCGAGGAGGTCGTGAGGGTGGGGTCCTCATTGCTAGGGTTAATGGGAGACATCAGGCAGCTCTTTCTCCCTCTGTGCCATGAGAGGCCGCCGTGAGAAGGCGCCACCACCAGGAACTGGCATCTCCATCTTAGACGCTGGCCCTCAGCACTCTGTGGAATAAAGGTCTGAAACTGGTCATGGGAAAGCATCCCTGCCAGGTCACCCGCCCGTTAGATCACAGCGCCAAGACAGTTAGGAACCCCAGCCCTGGGCCCTTGTCTGGGTGCCCAAGGGCACTGCAGGTTCTGAGACTGAACTGTGGCCACCCCTTGCTGGCCAGCAGGGCCAGTTTGCAGGCAGGCACTACAGCAGTTTCTCTGTCACTCTGGACCAGCGTGTGTGATCACAAGTGCGTCCGCCTGCCCTGCCATGTCGGTACTTGAGAAGGGCAAAGCTTCGCAGCTGGGCGAACCCTCCCTGCGGCTTCTGGCAGAGGTGGGAAGCAGGGCAGTGGCCAGGAGGACCCTTCCCTCTGCTGTCTTGGGGGCTGTGCCTGTGCTCTTAGCCTCATAGCCTCTGCGTCTACAGCCACCTTCTCCCCACTTAATGCACTTTGTTCATAATGTCATGCCCTTAATATCTTCATGATCAGGTCATTTTAAAAAAAATATTGAAAATAAAAAGTAACTGTAAAATATAGATAACAAAATTTGTCATCTTAGATGTTTTAGGTATATAGTTCAGTCATGTTGAGGATGTTCACTACGTTGTGTAACAATCTCCAGAAGTCATCTTGTAAAACTGAAACTCCATTCCCACTGAAGAGAGCATCCCAATCCCCCTGCCCCAGTCCCTGACCACCATTCTACTTCTCCCTGGTTTTGACTACCCCAGGTACCTCCTAGGAAGGGGATGATACACTATTTGTCTTTTTATTACGAATGGCTTTCACTTAGCACAATGTCTTCAAGGATCATGCCAGACCATATGGCCACCCCACATTTTGTTTATCCATCTGTTGGTCAGGGGACACCTGGGTTGCTTCCATCTTTGGGCTATTGTGAATAAGGCTGCTCTCCATCTGGGTGTGCAAATCAACTGTGTCATTCTTTGAAGGAAGGCCCAGCTCCTGGGGCCTCCTGCCTTTCTCCCATCTAGACAGCAACAACATGACAGGAAAGAAGGTTTTTTAAAGGTGACTCTGAATATTTTCTCAGAAGTGTTGCCCCTCAGTTTCTTCTTCGTTGCTTGGCTCCAGGGAGAGGAGGAAATCAAGCAGAAGCATGAGTGTGGGAAAGAGAAGGAGAAGCTCCCAGAGTCTCTTGTAAAGAGAACAATCAGAGCCAAAGACTTCACCACAAAGGAGGCCCCAGAAACCCCGGTCAGGGCGGGAGGCAAGGCAGACTAGCAGGTGTGAAGCTTCTGGCTCCTTCAGCTCCCTTTGCCAGAGGAGCAGGACGAGCTGTCAGGAACAGTGGCCCAGGAGGCTGCATGGCTGGGCACAAGGCAGCTTCTCATGCACAGATGGAGGAAGAAGGGCCAGGAGAGGGGAGCAGAGTGCAGTGGCACCTGCAGGCCTGGGGAGTGGAAGGGAAAGCAAACAATATCTGAGGATATTTCTGGGGAGCTTTTTGGGCACCGAGATGTGTTAAGACCCTCATGCTCATCTCCCTTTTTAATTACTTACACTTTTCTTTAGTGCTACTATGAGTGATTTATGTTTCCCTTGATTGCAACTCCTTGCAGATGCCGAACCATATGGGGCTCCCCAGGATTTATTAAATGCTGTGTTGAGATAACATGAGATGGGATTTCACTCAGTTCTTCCTCTGTTAAACCTCATAAACACACTGATACTCTTCTAGTTACAAAACATAATATTTCCTCCATTTTCTCTTTGTGAGAAGTTAGCTTAGGGAATGTTTCTTAGCTCCTGGTCTGATATTTGAGGTCTCATATTCAAAACACTATTAAAGAAACTGTTTTCAATGGTGGAGAAGTCGTGGAGGACTTGGGAGGAGGGTTTAGGAAGCAGAGCAGGGAGAGCCTGGGAGTTCCCCTGCCAGCTCTGCACTTCCTCTCCCCCTTTGTACCATGCACCCACCGACTTTTACAGCGCTCTCTGCAGAAGAGCCACCACGCACTTCCCTGCTCTTTTGAGAGACACATCTGCAGATCAGACTTTAGTATCTACATATCTGGGTCCTATCATGAATTCCAATTAATATTTCCTTTGAGATATAAGATATTCCCCCACTGCTTCATAGCCTCCATCTCTAGCAATCATTTTGAGCTATTTGTTTGATTTCAGGGATGACTGGTCTTCAGAAACGTTGTTTCCATTAAAGCCAGTAATTTCAAGCTTGCAGCATTTAATAATTATCAAAGTCTTCCATTCAGAAAAATCTCCCCAGGACACGACTATCAGATTAGGAGAAAATAGCTCTAGAAAAGCCGACATGATAGCGCTCTGTGTTTGTGGGCATGAGGGCATCCTACAGAAGAGTTCAGGCTGGCATAGAAATACTTTCTTACTTGGTGTTTTAAATCTGGTTTCAGTTCCCTCCTTCTATTTGACAGTAATACCTTTTTAGTTCCAGTTAGCAGCATTGATAGAATCATGTGATTACTTTGTTTTCTATCAGTGCCCAATAATATATAAATTTTTTTCCAGTGTGAATTTCACCCTTATTTCAGGTAGACTATAAGGGGGGGAAATCTTTACTTTCATTATGTCCTTATTCCCTCACCCTTTTACTAGTTCTACCTGCTTTATTTAGAAGATGGCAGGTCAATTATTTTTCATCCATTATTGTATGAGTCAGGGTTCTCTAGAGGAACAGAATCAACAGGAAGCGTAATGAGAAAAAGGGGACTTATTTGGTTGGCTTATGTGACCAGAAGCTGAATAGTCCACAGTGGCCATCTGTAGGCTGGAGAGCTGGAAGAACCAGTAGCTGCACCGTCCAAGAGACGGAAGCCCCAGAACAAGAGGGATCAACAGTGCTACCCCAGTCTGAGACCTAAGCCTTCCGGAGAATCACTGTCAGAGTCGGCTTTGGAAGAGTGAAGAAGTGAGAGTCCAATATCCTCAGATGATCGCAGAAGCAATCAAGAACCCATTCAAGAAGAATCGGAATTGCATCTGCTACTGTTTCTTTGTTCTTCCAACTTTTATTCCATCCAAGTCATCATCCTGTTGGTTGGTGCTGCCCATACTTAGGGAGGGTCTCCATTTCAGTTGGCTGTCCCACATGTCAATCATTCCTAGATACATCCTCATTAACACACCCATAATTCTCTTAATCCTCAACATCTCTTTATCCAATCAAGTTGAAAATTCAAATTAACCATTACAATCATATCCCAGCTTTGTTTCCTTATTTCTACTATTTTTGAATCAATAACAATGATACTCTTCTTTGTTATTGGAGGACAACAAGCTTTGAGCAATATATTCTGAGGTTTTGGTTTCTTTTTATGTGTATTTTCCTTGTCTCAGTTCTTTGGTGGCAAAGACTATCTACCTTTCCTGTTTCTTGTGGGAGATCCATTCATGTGTTCTCTACTGGCGCTAATGCTTTCACTTTTTGATTTCACAAGTGGGCACAACCAAGCCCTGAAGAGTCCTTTACAAGAATTTTGTAGAAACAAACAGGAGAGAAGCACAGGTCCTTCCCATCCTAGGATCATTAGTTGTAAAAATGATATAAACTGAAACTTCTGGTTATCACCACATGGGGAAAACTTGCCTGAGGATGAAGCCGAGACAGAAAAGCAGAGCTGAAAGATTAAGAAAAGTAGATGTTCTTGAGGATGTCCTGGAGCCTCTTCATCTTGACCCATCTAAGTCTGCTCTCTCCCTAGCACTTACAGCCGCATGGGGCAATACCATCCCATCTTCTGTGTCCTCTAGCTTGAGTTGATTCCCTGTCATTTGCAGCTGAAAGTGTCCTAAGTGGTACAGCTGTCAGGCATGTCATCCATGGAAACTGTGTTAGTCAGCTTTTTGTTTCTGTGACCAAAATACCTGACAGGGAGGACTTAGAGGACGAAAAGTTTATTTGGCTCACAGTTTCAGAGATTCAGTACTCGGAGGGATGACTAAATTGCTCTGGGCCCGAGATAAGAGAGAACATCATGGTGGAGGAGCATGGCTCTATTCATGACAGCCAGGAAACAGAGAAAGAGAGGGGAAGTGGTCCCAGGGCAGATGAGCCCTGCCAGGGCATTCCTCTAGGGACCCACTTCTGGAGCCACACCTCCTCTACCTTGAGTTACTACCCAGTCAGTCCATTCAAACTACGATAGACTGAGTAGATCACAGCTCCCATAATCTAATCATGTCACCTTTGAATATTCCTGCATGAACACAGGAGCTTTTGTGGATGGTACCTCATATCCAGACCATAAAAGAAGCTTTTCTATATTTGATTTGGTCACTTATATAATTTACTTCTCTTAGATCCTTCAATGCTAGCTAGTCCAGTGGTCTGCATGGAGTAGACAATGGCTGAGACATCCACCTTATATATAGGGGAGGAGGAAAGAGATTTTTAGTGAGTTGGAAAGCTCTAATGGGTTGCCAGTTAAATTTGAATTTCAGGCAACTAAACAATTTTTAACATAAGTTTGTACCACCCAGTATGTGGTACATATTTATGACCCCAACATTATTGTTTATCTGAGATTCAAATTTGAGTGTCCTGAATTTTACCTGAAAAACTTAGTCTCATCAAAAAAACTACATTTTAAGAATGCACTTGAAAAAAATATTACGAGGCTACTTAAGTTAGGAGAGCATTTTATACGAGTATCTTTCATACCTACCATCTGAAATTCAGATTTAACTGGAAGCCTGTGTTTTTATTGGCTAAATCTGGTTACTTTAATCCCCTGCCACCCAAATTGTTTTCCTGATGCAGATGACGCCATGCCTAAATTCTGGTTTCCAAGAGCTATCTTGTCTTCCTGTTCATGGCCAAAGAAGAAAGGTCTGGGTTCAAGCCTCCTCAAACACCCCTATAGAAGGCTGTTTGCAGGGGTAGGTTTTGCAGTTAATTAAGTTCAGGAGGGAAGGCAGCTCAGGAGGGTTGGCGTTTCCTGAAGGCCTCTTCTTGGCCTTTGGAGAGAAAATTCATGTTCATTGACTCAATTAATTCTGTGACTATCATGTGAAGTAGAGATATTCCATTCATCCCCTCTTTAAAAGTATGGAAGCTGGGACTCAGAGTGGTGAAGTGATGTGCCTCGGACCACATACTGAGGAAGTAACTCCACGTGGGTCTGACGGTAAACCCAAGCTCTTTCTAAAATATACAAAGAGCTCTTTATGCAGGTTCGGTTTCCTGGGGAGAAGATAGTGCCAGAGGGGGACATTCTAGGGCACTGAGACCCAGAGCCAGCAGAGGGACAGTGGCTGCCTCTGTCCCAGCTTTGGGCCAGCAAATCTGTGATCTTTACCCTGCCCATACCTGGCCTGGGATGAGTGGACACTTTGACCAAGTTTGTCTTCTGTGCCCACTTTCCTTGGGATGGCAATGAAAGCCAAGCAGATAGCCCTCAAACATATGAAAAATGTTCCGGTTCACTCATTACTAGGGAAATGGAAATGAAGACATTATATGATACTCTTTGTCACCCATCAGATTAACAAAGATTAAAAAGTCTCATGCCACATCCTGTTAGCAAGTTTGTGGGGAAAAGGGTGTGTGCTGCTGGTAGGAAGCAAACTGGTACAGCTTCTCTGGAGGGGAGTTTGACTATACTTCCAGAACCATCCATGCTCTTACCTTTTGATCCAGCAAACTCACTCTGCAATCTACCATGAAGACAGACCTCAGAAATCTGAAAATACACATGTACCAGTTTCTTCATGAAAGCAACATTTGCAGTTGTGGAATGTTAGTTTAGTTAATGGTATTGTACCCATGTTCATTTCCTGAGTTCATAACTTTATTGTGGTTATGTAAGATGTTAACTTAGGCAAGCTGGGTGAAGGATACTATACTATACTCATAACTTCTCTGTAAGTTTAAACTTAGGTCAAAATAAAAGGTTAAAACAACAAAAATGGCAATAGCAAAATAGATTTGCCATCGCCTGACGTGGGACATGAAATCAGGGCTGGGTCAGCAGTAAATGGCTGTATCTGTCCAGGTACCTCCTCTGGGGTCTGGTGCATCCTGGCGTGGGGCTGACCAGACACTGGAGTGTTGGGGTCTTGGCCACAGGAAGAAAGAGGGGAAGGGGGAGACAGTCAGCAGCCAGATCTTTACTGAGGCTTTGAGTAGTGGTATTCTCTTTAGAGGAAAATCTTAGGGACACCAGATAGCTGATGTCTAAGGCTCAAATTAAGTCAGTGACCGTTGTCCTTGGAAGTAGTTCTGTTACTTGAAAGTTCCATCTCACATGTATGAGAGATCTCCTGTCCTTTCCCAAGTCACTGGTAATGTGTATTGCCTATTCGACTACCTTGAACTATCACCACCTCTGGTCAGGTCGCATTTTCAGTCCTACTCATAGAAAAGCTGTGAAAGGTTTAGGATGAAGAATCCGTTCTCTCTCCTGAATAACTTGCTCAAAAATTCAGGGTTCCTATTTTTAAAAGAGCATGAAGTCGACAGATGAATCAGGGTGTTTTTAGTCATGGTGACTTATACGTCGCATAACAGTTTTCTCGTTTCCAGTTTATGCTTTAAAGGAAAACATAGGTTAGCTGCTTTTCATTTGTTGTTCTGAATTACTTTGCCAGAGCTTGGCTTAGAGCTTTAGGATACCTCATGAAAATATTAAGCCTCTGATCATGTGGAGATAGCATGCGTTAATGAATGTGTAGGGAAATGCTTTAACCATGTAGTGTGCCCAAATTCTTGTCATGCTCTGTTTCCAACTTATTGGAGTCAACCCAGTGACAGGTGGGCCCAGTCAATGTGTCCCTGCTTGTAGTGGGGAGTGCAACCTCACCAAGTCCCTACCCTTGGACACTTGCATGAGCTAGGTACCATGTTCAGGCCGATAGCTTATTCCTCACTCCTATAATCCTGATGAGACTCAGAGAAGTTCAATACCTTTCCCAAGGTCACAAGTCTAACAGACAGTGAAGCTGGGGTGTGAGTCTGTCTGGCCCAAGTCCAGACCCCTTTTATTACACACCACCCAGCAGAAGAAAACCTCCTTGTCCAACTCTGCCACTCTGCTGAGGACCGACTCTGCTCATGTTTGGAGGTGAGTACGGTGGGGGCCTTCCTACCATTGCACGCACCTTGTTTGTGTGCTAAAATCTGAAGCATCTTTCAGTGTTCTCGCAGAAGCTTGCTAATGACTTCCTATGCGGAGAAATCATTTTGAAAGAAGAATCATCTGCTGACTTTTATAGGATTGGTCTATGCTGGCAGCCACGGAGCAAAGCCAGCCTCTCTACTTTCTAACTTTAGAACCCCATGACCTGACATGACAGGGAGAGAAAGCTAAGTCTACCCTCTTTTCTCTCTGAGGGAAGGTTCCACTTGTGTTTTGAAAAGAGCACCAGCTTGGAACCACACCAGACGTGAATTCTGTCATCACTGCTTCTTCTTGGAAAAGGGGATTCATCTTTTCATACTTCAGTTTTTTTTTTAAATAAAATCATTCTTTCTCATAGAATTATTGTGAGAATTTAATGACATAACAGAAAAAAATGCCTAGCACACAGTAGGCACGGAATAAAAGGTTGTAATTATTTTGCTAAGCATGAATAATTCTCCATATAGCATTTCCCCCCTTATTTCCTCTACAGTGCTCAATCTATTTCTAATGAAAAGAACAAAGTTGCAAAGCACGCCGCCTCTTAAAATCACTTATTTCTAGAGGATGGAAATTCTGCCAAGGAGGAAAATGGAAGCTCTCCCAAGCCTTTGTGCAGATTTTATTTGTATGCAAAAGCAAGCAAGACTTCTTTGTTTGGAAGATAAATTTCATTCTAATAGTGCCAATGAATCTTTCAAAATTTCATAATTGCCATTCCTAACATGCTCCAAACTGAAAGATAACAAAAGAATTTGGTGGCCAGTTCAGATTGGATTTGGAGATGGATGTGCATTTAAAAATGCTTCAGCTGCTCTCTGAGTCATCCCAGTCCATTGAGACATGCTCATGAATTGTATCGTGGAGTCAGCAACATCAGCCCTGCCTTGCCCCCAGCCAGTGGTACTGGGATAGCAAGGTGAGACAAGTCAGGCCCAGCGGGACCCTGAGCGTGGTCCCGATGCTCACCTTCATGGCTAGCCCTGCCTTTTGTTATCTAATGCTATTATTTGGGCAGAGATATAGTGTGTCCCCTAAGGGTTCATGTATAGGAGGCTTGGTTCCCAGGGTGGTGATGTTAAGAGCTACTGAGACCATTAAGAGACAGGGCCTAGTCAATATTGTCTAGGTCATTCAAGGGTGCTGCCCTCTGAACAGATTAATGTAGTTCTTGTGGGACCCTGAGTTAGTTCTTGGAAAGGGGTAGTTATGGAAAGAGACAGTCCCTTCCCCTGCTCTGGCATACTGTCTCATCATGTGACTGATATGTGATTGATATGTGATGGCTCCCTCGTGCTGTGCACCATGATAGGGTGCAGTGAAGGAAGTCTTTCTAGAGCTGGTGTCATTGTCAGTGTCATGTTTGGATTTTCAGTCTCAAACTCTGTGCTAAATAAACCTCTTTTCTTTATAAGTTACCCAGCCTCAGGTATTTTATTATAACAACAACAACAACAAAAGACTAATACACCTATGTGTACAAACATGTGAAATGTTTCATGACCTGAAACACATTATTTACATTTATTGTTTCAAGTAATCCTCCCAATATTACCTGAGAATGAGTATGACCAAAGTTATTGTCCTATTTTGTAAATGAAAATCAAGTTCTAGGAGGTTTTTTCGAGTTGGCCTACTGATGATGAATGTCTTATTCTAAGGGTTTAGGCTTCGTCATCAGACAGCAGAAGCCTCAGGGTGGTGTAGAATTTTCTGTGTGTCTTCTTCTTCTTCCCCCTTCTCCCCTCTCCTTCTGTTCATTTCCCTCTTTCTTAGCATCTTCTGATAAAATAAATTTAAAATATGGTAGGCAAATTCTTAATAATTTTCATTGGAAAATTTGGAAGACTAGCTTAAGGAAAATAGAAAAAAACAAAACAAAACAAAAGTTTAGAAAATAAGAAAGGAAAAAAAGAAAAAAAATCTTTAGAGCCCCAGTCTAGGTCGCTAGCATCCCAAGTATAGGTTTTCCACAAAAAGAATAGAAGAGAAAATAGAGAGGAAGAAATTATGAAAGGAAAAAGCTCAAGAAAATTGATTTTAAATGAAGAATAAAATACATTTTGCTATTACAAGAACCACATAATACCCAGCCAGATGAGCATAAAAATGCCTATTAAGGGAAAGCATTGTCTTGGAGCATTGGGAGTAAAAGGAAGCAGCATTCAACAAGTTCCCAATAAAGGAGAGAAGAGGTCACATAAAAAGGAACAAGCATCAAAACTCTTACTTTTTAAAGTAGTAATGGGAAACTAGAAGATTGTGTGGTGGTAACTTCAAATTTTTGAGAAACATGATTTCTAGTCTGTTATTTAACAATCAGCTAATATATCAATTAAGTGTGAGGACATAATAAAGATCATTTTAAACACAAAAGGACTTCTTGTGCTCTCTTTATTAGGAAGTTACTTAAAGTTACGCTCCTTAAAGATGAGAGGGTAAAACTTAAGGGAGACAAGAACCTGTGATCCAGGAACCAGGATTCTGGGAGAAGAAAGGGGAAGGAACTTCCTACAAGGCTGAGGGAGGGGATCCCAGGACACAGTCCAAGCAGCAGGAAGCGCAGGCAGCCCAGAAGGAGGGGGAAGTAGGCATTCTAGGAAGTAGGCAGGTGTAGTGCACAGGCAGCCTGTGTGGAAGAAAGCTGCTGAGATGAGCGGCTGCATGTGGCATTGGGAAGAATATCACCTCATGCTTGGAGCATTTGGGGAAAAATTATATGATAGGTTTATTTTAAAAATCCAAAGTCATGATTTTTTTTTTCCAGGAAATATGTAAATTTATCTGAGAAAGGAAACATGCACTCTGTGTCTCGGCTGTGAATGACTTTCCCAAGATCCTAATAATGGGAACGTTAATTTAACTGAAAAAGTGATAAAACATACTAGGAAGTGTGTGTGTGTGTGTGTGTGTGTGTGTGTGCGTGCGTGTACGTCTAATTCTGGTTTAAGATAAACTTCCTTCTCCATGGTGGTAAGTAAACAGATCATGTCTAACACGACACATAATCAGAAAGCACGAAAGCATGTTGCTCAAAGTGTGGCATCAAATACATCAGATGGCTGAGAATGGAAGGTGACAACCTCAGGGTTGTAGGATCAAGGCAGGAGGACACAGCAGGAGACAGAGTCCCCTCATCCTGCTTTATTTATCTCTATTGCACTTTTAATAAGTTTAAAATGATCAGACAAAATGCAGAAGTGAAGTTTGAGGTTCTGGAATGAGAAGACTGAAGTTACCTCTGTCATGTTGCCGTTTAAAGATTTACCAACTCCCTCCTAATTATCGTTACTAGGCTCCAACAGTATGACTTCTTTTAGAGCGCCACACTCTCTTCCTGGAGCAGAGATCAGAGATGAGGTTTGAAAGGAAGAGGATGAAAGAAACCACTGAGTAGTTCTCCCCAGGAAGCTGTTCTTGGCACAGACTGATGCACCATGGAGACTTGCAGAGGTGTGACAAGCCATGCTCATCAGGAGTTGTTCATTTAGGTATGATGTCACAGCAAGGGGTTTACAGACACGACCTATACATACCTAGTGTATATTATATATACATATTGCAAGAGCCAGAATATATGTCCTTTTTCCTCCTAAAGACGATCCTGATTGGACACACACCTATGAAATCAGCAGGTAGAGGGAGACCATGGAGGAAGGTTTTACTCTGCTCTGGGAATTGAGGCTAGGAGGAGCTCAGAGCCAGCACAGTGTTGACATTTGATGTATTTGGAGCTGACTGTCTGTGTAACTTCTTTGCCTCTGTTAATCCATTATTGAATGTTACCTGGGGAACGGGGCTTCTTTAGAATCAATATGTTTGCTCTCTTTCCAACTCTGTCTGACCCTTTCCTCACCCTCGCCCTTCTCTACCCCAGCATCCTCTTTTGGCCAGTACGTTCCTGTAGCCATTGCTCTTCGGTACCCAGATTCCAGGGGTCCTGGATTACCCCACCTGCCTGTGCAGGAGGGAGAGGGACACTTTCACCATGGGAATGCGGTTCATCAGCATACAGTCACTTTGGTTCCAAACAGGCTCTAAAGACATCTTGTCCATTAAGGCAAATCATATTTATTTTTTGAGTGATTATTGCCAAGAGGGCTCAGGCATGTATTGTGTGACCGGATAATTGAAAATTACTTCCTGTTCTCAGTTGGCTGCTCCTTGCCACAGACAAACGATGATGCATTTGACAAACTTCTTGCTGTGGGTTTTGTGTCCCTGCTCAGCTCTAAATATTTAAAGCAGCCTGTTCTCCACTCGGCATGCCCTGAAGTGAGATTTTGAATGCAGCCTGCTTTGTTCCCTATTAAAACTACCCAAGCTTTTCTAAGTGTTGAATAAAAGAATAGACATTAGTACATCTGGGCTGCATCTGTCTGTTGGAGCTAGTAGGATTAATTATCTGTACACCTTTTGAAGAATAGCCAGGATGAGCCCTGCTCATTTTTCTGTTTTACCCAGAATTTTCTTGCAGAGGTTTACAAGGCTGTAAAGTTCCTCTTTCCTGTTTTTTTATAGAAAAACACCTTATATTTGCGAAAGTTCTTGGTATCATTGAGACAGAGGTCAAAAGAGTGCTTAAAAGGGTAGCAGGGGATGAAAGCCCTGAGCCTAGTTTCCTGATCAGTTATGTGGCACCACTTGTGACAAGAGTGTGCCCTGCAGCCTGTGTCACTGATGTCACATGGATGGTACTTACTATATGTTTCTCTAGTGTGTGAATCAAGATTTGATGAGGGGCCTAGAGGAAACCACATCTGTAAAGTTCTCTGAGTCCACAGAGCTAACAATGTGGCTTCAGAAAATCTATGCTGTTGACCAAGCTTTGTCACTATTCCAGTCGGATGACCTTGACCTAGTTTCTCAGGATCTCAATTCCTTTATCTGTAGATAGCAATGATTATGATACCTCTTGTGAGTAGTGAATAAAATTATGTAAAACAGAAAGTTTATAAAGGTACATTTTTAGTCTTTAGCATGAAAGTATAAATGAAGGTAACTTATTTGCTGTCTGTTATAATGAAAGTTTGATATTTTTGTGTTTATCATCCAGTGTAAGAAATAAAGACCAGCAGAAATGAACATATGAACATAGAGTGTTTTGCAACTGGGAGAATTTTGATTGAAGTGGAGAAAGGTACAAGTCCCTAGACATTTTAGGTTTCAGGGACACTTCTCAGATTTCACACAGCACTCCACTGCTACCCTCTCCTCTTGCCCCTTGGTCCACCCTAGGAAGACATGGTGACCACTTACTGCTCCTTCTTTTGTTAGAGATTAAAGAGTAATTGTGTTACAGCTTGATTTGACTGATATGGAAATGCCTGGTGACCATTCAAGTGGCAGTGGCCTACATTTTTGTTGTTGTTGGTTTTGATATAAAGGCAACAATGAACTGGATTCTCTATTTTCAGCACAACCAGTGCAGCGATTCCACATTTTGGGTTCTAGAGATGGAGGGCAGGCCAGGAAAAGCGAGGCACCTGTGACAGAAGGAGCCTGAGGGTTGCTAATCAGCTCCACATGCAGATTCACCTTCTGGACTTCAGAATGCTTCTTTGAAGACCTGTAGCCATGAACTCTGATTCCTTTCTAAAATATGAATACAAATAAATACAATTTCTTTCAGGAGGCGCCATCAGATAATTTAAACCTCAAGTTGACCTGACTTTTAAAGGTGATTTGTAAAGTACATTGATTTCTCAAGTGCAGTTGTTTTCATTATTCTGGATGGATTTTCATTAAAACAACAAATTCTCAGCTCTTTTTCAAAGGGGCAGAGATTTGAGATGGTGGCAATTCCCAGAAAATTCATCAAGAATGAAAGTTGAATCACATGCTACAGAGAGGTGGACGTTGGTCAAAAGCAAGTAAATATTATTAGCAGCTGGACAGGAATGAGAAAGGGAGGGCATGAGGTTGGAGGGGGGATCAGTACTTTCCATGAGGCTCCTTCCTGGACCCCAGATTGAGCATAACTTCCTATCACGTGCCTCCTGCAGTTTGTCCTCCTGAGGACGGCGGCACACACCCTGACCTCCACCTACTTCTCCCACTTCACCTTCTGCCATCTTCCTTGCAAGTCCCCTGTAGGGCTCCAGGCACACTTGACTCACCAGTTCCTGAATGCGGAACGTTCTTTCACGCCTCTGTGACTTTCACATGCTGTCATTTCCTTCCCTGCAAAGCCTGGCCTTCTTATTCCATCTTTCTATGCTCATCTTCAGCAATTAGCAAACTTCCATGGGAGCTTTTCTGGTTCCATTTCCAGTCACATTCCAAACATGTATGATGTATTTCTGGAGGTAGATCCAAGTGTATCCAAGATGCAAGTGTAATTCTGGTGTAGATCCACCACATAGTGCTGAGGACGTTAGGCTGCTTAATCTATGCTTCCCTTTCCTCAGTCATATAATGGAGATAAGAATACTAGCACCTATAAAATTATGGTGATAAAACGACTAGAAAGTTTTCTGTAAACACATAGTAACTCAACAAGTTTTTTTATTTATTTTTTTTGTACCAGAGATTGCACCCAGGGGTCTTTAACCATCAAGCCACATCTTTAGCCCATTTTATTTTATATTTTGAGACAGAGTCTTGCTAAATTGCTTAGGGCTTGCTAAGTTGCTGAGACTGGCTTTGAATTTGCAATCCTCCTGCCTCCATCTCCCAAGCTACTGGGATTATAGGCATGCAACTACCGTGTCCAGCCTCAGTGTTTTTAAAAATTTGATTATCACAGCTGGGTGCAATGGTGCATGCCTGTAATCCCAGCAGTGTGGGAGGCTGAGGCAGGAGGATCTCAAGTTCAAAGCCAGCCTCAGCAAAAAATCGAGGCACTAAGCAACTCAGTGAGACCCTGTCTCTAAATAAAATACAAAATAGGGCTGGAGATGTGGCTCAGTGGTCAAGTGCCCCTGAGTTCAATCCCTAGTACCGCCCTCCCCCCAAAAAATTTGTTATCATTTATTACCACTGTTACCATTATCGCTATCATAGTCAATGTCCCACATGCTTTTACTTTATACACATGGTTATTATTTGTGTCTATCTTATCTCATGTACTTTAAATCCTCAGGCTAAGCACAATATTTGGCATGAACAGGTATGCAGTAAGTATTTTTGAAATTTAATTATTAATGTCTATGCTTTTCCCCCCTTATCTGCTTATAAGCTCCTTGAGGTAGGTTTCCTGCTTTGTATGTAACAATCATCAGAGGTGCTAGCCAGTGCCCTGTGCATAATCAATATTCAAATATGTCATGAAGAAGCCCATGCATTAAAGACTTTTGTGTACAAATGACTGTTCAAATGTTGGCTGACACAGAGCAGGACAGACCAGCAAGAGAGCTGCTCCCAGTGTGGCTTGGGGCCAGTTGAATGCTTGAAGGCAAACGCTTCTTTGGTCTGATTTTTTTTTTTTTCTCATAAACTTCTCTTGAAATGAAAAGGCAAATGGCAAATGAGATGCAGTGTTGAAGTTGAGGATCCATCTTCTGAACCTGACGCCAGTGTGTGGACATGGTAAGGGAAAAAAGTCGAGGTCAGGTGTGTCCAAATGGGCTACTGCGTTGGCTCATCCTTGTCCCTCTAAGAGGGGAGATTCTGTGCTCCCGAGGATTGACGTCTGCATTCCACAGAGCAGAGGATCCTCTTCTGCAGACTCTCTAATGGGTGCCATTGGAATGGATGTTTCAACATGTTACATTCATTAGGTAACAACTAGTTTAAAGTCATTATTCTCTCCGACTCGTGGCCAGACTCAATGGAGCACTTTAATCTCACTTCTGAAAGCGGGAAGTGAGTATTTGTATGCCAATATTTAAAGTGGGTTGTTTGTTTCCCAAGAGTGTGGTGTGTTTTTGGTACATCTCATTCGATCTTCTATTAATACCATTCTGAAATTTGGATTGATTATTTAATAACTCTTACTATTAAACACTGTTCCTTTAAAGGGACTCTTGTTTTAAGCTGTTTGAGCTCTGAATTTATGTTTTGTTTAAAGAGTGCCATATAAAGTTGAGATCAAGAGATTTTGCAGGAATGGTTTAAATTAAAATATGAGAAAGCTACTTGAGTTTAAATGGAAACTTTAAAGATTTTCTCAGGAAACTGAGACATACAGAAAAGAAATGAGTGTGGGGGTCATTAGAAATGGAATGCAAGACTATTTATTTATTTTTTTATCTAAGGTGCTGGAAATGAAAGAAGGATATAGAAAGATGAATGAGGGAAGGGTTTTGAAAATGCTTCATCAAGCAGTGACCTTGTTGCCTGAAATGGCAAAGTAGAATAAATGCCTCTTGCCAAACCTCAAACAAGCCTGCCAAGAGGACCCAGCAGGGGCTTCCTGATGGCTTTCCCATGGCATTTCACTTGCCCTTCTCTTTTTTTTTGGGGGGGGGGCGGTGTTGGGGATTGGACCCAGGGCCTTGTGCATGCATTGCAAGCACTCTAGCAACTGAGCTATATCCCCAGCCCTTTACCCTTCTCTTCTTATGAGCCTGTTGTGGTCTCTAGTTGCTCCCATTGGCCCAAGATGAATGAATGAGGCACCTTCTTTCCCTAACTCAGTCAGTTCCCATCTTCTGTTCTAGATGTGAAGACTTGCCTGAAAATGACAGCCATCGCCCTCTAAAGAAGTGTTCACCGAGGACCCATAGCATCATGCCTGGCACTGATAAGTGCTAGAAATTCTGGGATGTTGTGGCTTGGCCGTTGGTAGATATTCATGTGGGTGTTTCCTTTTTCTCCAAGGCACATGACTAACTTTTATTTCTCCAGCAGATTGCAGTCAGGTAAAACCGTGTGCCTGGAGTCTGGCTAATGGATTTGAGTAATGCAAGCCACCTCCAGCCCTCACTGCTAACGCATCTTCATGATCTTTCTTTCTCTCTTTTGTTCATCATTGTCAGATAAAAGCAGTAAATATAGAAATGGAGTTCCAGGTTGCAGAATTTAACACCTTCACTAGATCGAAGATTCTGGTCCCGTGTTACCCATGTAGGAGATCCATTTGCGTAACTATCTGATCAGAGATTGCTGCATGGGACTTTGTGTAAGCAGGAAACAATCTCTCATGTTGTTAATCTGCTGAGATTTCAGGGTTTATTTGTTACTGAAGTGGCTCTCTTACCTATTCTGATTAACAGAGTGCATATAATCTCTTCAAGGAGTTAATATTTTGGTTGAAGAGGCATGAGTACATGATTATCACACATATGGTTGGTAGAGTGAATGAGATGTGTAAGAACCAATGGAGGTACAGCAGGGAGTAAGATGGGGTGATGATGATGATAGGGAAACTTTCTGGAGGAAATGTATCCTTGTGTGTTTCTTGAAAGTGTGGACTTGCAGGGGAGGGTGGCTGTGGGCAGGGAGAAGGAGAGGATTAGAGCAGGTCAGTGTTGTTGGAGCAGAAAAGATGGGGTTGGTCATAGTGATGGATGGGGCTGAAGAGGAGGTAAGTGTCAGCTCACAGAACATCTTGCACACCATGTGGGGTCCCTGAGCTTTTGGAGATTGATCCTATTCAGGTGCTGATCTGTGATGCTATAAGAAGGTGCTGCTCTTTTAAATCAACAACTTCTTTCATTGGGTAAATCTAGCTGTTAAAAAATTAAAATCAGCTGAACTAAACAGCAAGCTTAATGATGTAGTTGATTCATATTCTGGTGTAAGTTCCTTATTTAGAAAACTGTTCATTTGTTTGAGGACCACACTTTGAGTAGTTCTCTTTCTGACAATTTCTTTTTTTCTGCTTGCTGTGGGCAATAGTTATGAGGGTGTATATTTGGAGGCTGGGAGACTATTGAAGGTAAATGGGGAAATAATTCTGATGGAAGATAGTAAAGACAAACTAGAGTGTGGTATAGTATTGACACAAACCGAATGGATTCCACAAATATTAGTATAGGAGCAGGGAGGAGGGAGGGAGAATTTGAACAATGAGCCCAGTTTATTGACAGCAAAATTAAGGAGACCAACAAGATCTCATCAGAAAGATCTGGCATGCTGGGGGAAAGAGGGTCTTGAAAGCATAGAGCAAATGGAGGTTTTAGAAATATGAAGCCTACAAAATCTGCAGGAAGTTCAGCAAAATATCAATTAAAATGCTTCCACTGGAATTCTTAATGAGGGTGTCTTTGATGGAATTTGGGCAGACAAGTGGTGGGGGCAATAGCAACATGTTAGTGGAACTTGAAGGGACTGTAAAACCATCCAGTGAGCAGGACAAGTCCCTTTTCTTTCTGAGTCCTAGTTCTACCTCTGTAAGATGAGAAATCAGACGAGGTCTTCTCTAAGATGCTTTGGGCTCTTACAGCCCTATAATTATAGATAGTATTTTTGAGCACCTAATTTGTTGTAAGCACATAATTTTTCATAAAAATTCTGCAAGATATTGGCATCCTGCTTTTCCTGAGGCTGGAACAATTTAAGAATCATGCTGAAGTTCCACATAACCAATGAATTTCTGAGCCGAGAATTAAAAACTAGGTTTTTCTGACAATAAAACCCATGTTCTTTTCCTTTTTCTGTGCTGTACAATGATTTCAAGGAGAGATAAGGCACCAAGTAGAATGTGAATTGGATTTTGGCAGTGGATCATTTGTAAGAGCCACCCTTACTATATTTTCATAGGCAATCTCCTTTAACAAAAGGCAGAATGTTCCTTTTGAGAAACATAAACAAAATTCAGTGTGAGGTCTTTGAACTACTCTGATATTGGGTATATAAAAAAAAGACCAGGTTGATCAGCAAGCGACAGGGAAATAGGGAACTTTTATGTAGACAGAAAAAAAATCAATACCAGCATAATAGTTTATGGAGGCAATGCATTTTGCCTTTAAACATCTCTGAAGATGAGCTTTGTAGTTGATAGTTACAGAAACTCTTGGGAACATCATTCTCATTCAGTGCAGATAAGCGGATATCTGAAGCCAATTATCTGATATAATAAGAGAAACCTCAAGCTTTCTCAAGGTGTCTTCCCCAGAGTATGAGGCAGGAATGATTATTTTCTAAGTTGGCCAGCTTACTGGGGAAACATAGTATATCTTACCCAGAGAGAAACAGAGGGAACATGTTTTGAGTGTATAACATTTTTAAATAACCACTGGTGTTACTGGGCATTGGAGATCTGAGTAAAGAGGTAGAGCCAGGGTTTTCAGAAGTTTTTGGCATGATTATTCAGATCTTTCTACATACTCCTCCTGGCACACACTCCCTCTGTCCAGTAGTTATCAATTTTTTCTTATGCTGTCACATAGTCCTTTCAGAGAAAATCTGAGCTAGAAATGTTCTGGATATAGGAAGTGCAAATATTCCATTCTATATAGTTAAAGAAATGAAACAGGTGGGTGTGAGGTCTTGGCCAAGGCAAAAGTTAAGGTCAAGCTGAGATTGTAGCTCAGGTTTCCTGGCCTCCAGTACAGTGCTGTTTCTGCTACAGATGGGTCTGGAATGCTCGATGCAAAATGGGGCTCTATCTTAGCCACTCTTAAAGCGTCCCACCCCCTGTCTGCCAGGGCCTAGGTCAGGGTTTGGCACGGAGAGTGGTTGGTGAGATAATTCTGGTAAAGTGATTATGTTTTAGAATTTCTAGCCCCTCATGCAACACAGAAAAGCCTAGTTTAAAATTTAGTATAATGCCAATTTTCCAGTCTCTTCTAATTCCACTGGACTAACAGTTCTGTAGGCTACTCAGCCTATCCCTGGTTCATACCAGTCCTAGAATGTGGCTGAGTAAGGTAGGGAGCCGAGAGCCTCTGCACTCAGGCAAGTTGGCTTTGCTCCTCCTCAGAGCTGGCTTTAATTCTTATAGGGATCTTGTTTTACTTGAACTCAGTGATTGAAGCCATTTCATGACAACACAGTTCCCAAGTCTCTGATTTGATTTCTTGCTTGTTATCTCTGTAAGTCAGGCTAATCTAGGCTTTAGCGAAGTAACAAACAAATCCCCAAATCTCAGTCACTTAATACAGAAACAACTATTTCTCACTTACGAGCCGGGCAGCTTGCTATGGACAATTTCCTTTCAAACAGTGACTTAAAGACTCAGTCTTTTTTAGCTCCTCAGCCACTTTACCAGCTTCTCTTGATTGAAGAAGATCCTGCACCTGAAGTCAGGAAGATGGTGGCCACAAAGAGGGTGAAAATTTTCTGGACTCAAATCATCTCTAGCTTCCAGCTTCTTCTGCTGAGCTGGGTACAAGCAGACTCTGAAGATGATCAGACGGGACAAAGCACAGTTGGTCATCCTCACCAACAGCTGTCCAGATTTGAGGATTTCTGAAATAGAGTACTATACCATATTGGCCCAAACTAGCATCCATCACTAGAGTGGCAAAGATATTGAATCGGGCACAGCAAGTGAAAAATATTGGAGTCTGTACCTTGTCTATCATCGATCCTGGTCATTCTGATGTCATTAGAAGCATGCCAGAACAGACTGGTGAAATGTAAATTATGCAAAAATTTTTTTTAATCAAACTTGCCAGAACTCGTTAAAAAAAACCAAAAACCCAATCTCTTGCATTCTGTAGGTAAACCATGTGCAAAATACCACTTTGAGATTGCCTAGCAAAGGGAAAGTGAGCTGGAGGGTTGAGCCCTGTCTCTTAAATGCTTGAGCCTGTAAATGACATGCATCACTTCTGATCACTTCCCATTGGTCAGAACTAATACACATGCTTTTCACTAACTGCAAAGGAGTTAGGAAATTGAGGAAAGTGCATAGATTCCAGTAAACAATAAAAAGTGTCTGGTATAATACTTGGCTGTTAGGTACTGCATGTTTGTTCCCCCTCCCCCCTGCCTGAATGCATTTGTTTAAACCCTAACTCTCAATGTGAGGTGAGACCACAAGCAGGCAAGGCCTTTGGGACTGATTATATCATGAAGGTGGATTCTTCACAATAGGATTAGTGCCCTCATAAGACCAGACAGAAGAGAGCTTGCTTCTTCTCTTTCTGCTCTCTGCCATGAGATCACGGTGGTGAGAAGATGACCATCTGCAAAGTAAGACGAGGGCTGCCACTAGAATCTGATCATGCTGACACCCTGATCCTGGACTTCCCAGTCTCTAGAATGCTGAGAAATAAATGCCTATGGTTTAAACCACGGGTTCTGATCATTTTTGTTATAGTAGGCCAAACGGACCAGGAATGCAATAGAGCACTTTGTCATTGGCTTTGGCTTTGCTTGATTCAGTGATTGAAGCTCATTTCTCAAGCCCTCGCTGTGTCCTGATTTGATCTTCTGCTTTGTATAACACAGGGTTTACCTCTGGGCCTTGCTCCTTTCAGCAATGGGTACAAACCTCAGCCTATCTGTGGGCTTCTCCAGCAGCCTCCCTGCCAATGTGTGCTGTTGGAGCCTCCCTTGGCACCTTCTCACCACACATACCTAAAGGTTATGCCTACACCTGGCTTAGGACAGCCGGGATTCCCAGGTACCCGGGAGTGAGGGAAGTAACCACAGCCTTTGATTTAGGTAGGAGGAATAGTTTGAAAGGCTTCCAGGTGATTGTAATGAGTTTTCTTCACCACAGTCCCCACTGGGAACCGGTTCCAAATATGTCTGTAGGTACGTAGTGGTTTCCAAAGGGGTTGTCTGTGAGCTGGGCACAGTGGCACCTGCCTGTAAGTCCAGCTGGTTGGGAGACTGAGGCAGACAGAATGGAAGTTCAAGTTCAGCCTGGGCAACTTAGCGAGACCCTGTCTCATAATAAAATGGCTGGGGATGCCTCTCAGTGACAGACTGCTTGCCTAGCATGCACAAAGCCCTGGGTTTGCTCTCTAGGGCTTTCTTTATTTGTCCCCTAAAAAAAAAAAAAAAAAAAAAAAAAAAATCTTGTGATAAGCTGACTTTGTACAGTGGAATGTTCTCTGTGGCTTAACAAGACATAAACAGTAGTCTTGGTGGGTCTTGGGAATATATATGATAGGGCTTTTGGCTCTTGAGAACTTTGCTAGTCTCAGTGACCGCTCTGAGATGAGGTCACGTGAGTAGTCTCACTGAGTTTTGGAAGGTGGGGTGGCTGTGGCTGGGTTGAACCCAGTGGGCTGATTATTCAGTTCAGACAGAGCTAAAGAAAAACAGTCGCCCACTGGCCTTTCAACTCTGCTCCTTTTCTGTTCTTTCTCCGGCCATTTATAGTCTAGAGTCTGGAGAGTGCTGGGCCACAGTTTGGCAGGACTTGAGGCTAATAAATCACTTGCAGACCTGCGAGGGCCTTTACAGCTTTACTAGGAAAGGGAACGTTGGAAGCCTGGACTGGGGTGCACCAATGTGTTATTTAGTGACTGGGAGTGCATTCGTATTAACCCCCATTGAGACAAGAGCACCACAGCACAGCGCCAGGATCACATTCTGCACCGTCCATCCCTGAATGTTCTGCTGGGCACATGGTGGGCAGAATATGTGGAATGCAGCAGGCAAAGGAATATCAGTTGGATATGATATGAGGTATGAGAGTGGCACAGGTGGTCATGACGCCCGATCTCAGGGTTTCCCTACCAGCCTCTACTCTGGAGTAGGGGTGTCTATGGAAAGAGAGCTTTGAAAAACTTTTCAATTTTAATTAAAATAAGAGACTTTAGGTTACACCACAGAAAACAGAGGTGAGAAAACCAACAGTCAGTCATTCCCGCCTTCTTCTCAGCACCACATCTAAGCAGTCAGATTCTCCTGATTACAGCATTTGAATCTCTCTCCAGCCTGTCTCTTCTCACCAGCTGGCTGCCTTTGCCTTAGGGTGAACCTCCACAGTGTCCCACCTGGAATATTCAGTAGCATCCTGGCAGGTCTTCCTGCCTTTAATTCTAAATTACCTGATTCACATCTTATCATTCCAATTATCCAAACACAGATATGACCATGTCACAGTCCTGCATACAAATTTTTAAAGTTTTTTGATCACTTTGGTAATAAATTCCAGCCTGTTTGGGCACATCGGCCTTGTCGCTCTGTGTCTCTGGTTTTCATTTACATTCTCTCTTCTCTCTCCACTCCCAGCCCGCACCATGCTTCAGCTCTGTGTGGAACAACCTGTAGTTGCCAGTCTGTCTTGGGTCCCTTTGTGCCTCTTCTCCTTCCCATATGGTGTCACCCGGAAGAAATGCTGCTGTCTCACTCCTTCATCTTGCAGATGTCAATCTTTCAACACTCAGCCCAGAGGTTAGTTCCCCTACAGAAACCTCCTGGATACACTTAGGGATACAAAAGGCCCAAAATCTGGGCTCTGGTAGCATGTGTTACACTGTTATAATTTTTATCCTGCTGAGAATCTTCTTGTAGACTTTGAACTTCTTTAAAGCAGGAAATACATCTTTTGAACTTTGTTTCTACTATGTACACCTCTGTTTGGCTAGGTATGAATGTATTTATGCCACTATCATGTGATAGTATCTTCATAACTGTAGAGTTACAGTAATTCTTAAAACCAGGTAGGATAAGTGATCCAACTTTTTTTTTTCCTTTCCAAGTTAATGTGGTGATGATAACCTTTATGATACTTTATAAATTTAGAAGCAATTTATCAGTTTTGACCAGCAAAACCTCCTTGGGATTTTGATTGGAAGAACTGACATCTGAATGACATTGAGTCTTCTGATCCATGAGCATGGCTTATCTTTCCATTTCCTTAGGTCATCTTTTGTTCTCTCAGCAATGTTTTGTAGTCCACAGTGGATATGTCTTGCTTATCTTGTGTTGCTTTAAAAAAATAAAATAAAATAAAAACCCAACATGCAAAAACTCAAACTTAGGAAACAAATAACAAAAGGATTCTTTGCTTTCTAGATGGATTCACCACAGATTTTTGGAATATTCCCAGCGCTCTCATTGGAAGAAATGCCCCATGGACAATGTACTTACAACACTGCTGACAAGTGACTGTCAGCTGTGAGTAGGAGAATTTACATTCATATGCAATTTCCCCCAAATCCATGTTCCACAGAAAGTCAATCAAGGATGTCTGCATTCTGTTTACCTTGTTCCTCAAAGAGTTGTTTTAGGGGATTTGTTTACATTCATTACAGGCAAAATTGTACATTTTTTGAATCAAGTAGTCTGTTTCTGCACATATGCTGGATGATTGGATTTTTTCACCATGACTAGACGGTGGGCTTTGCTGGGCCACGGAGTTCCCAGCAGTTAATGGTTCTTAGAAATGACTCTCCTTCTCCCTGTGTTAAACTGCTTGTGCGCATGGGATGATGACTGGATCCACCTGTCAGGCATGATTTATGTGGAACTATAGAAAGCAGAAGGTCTTCAGATGACACTGAAAATGCAGGGGGTCCAGCATCCTTCTCAGAGCTCTGCCAGTACCTACTAGGTTGTGTGAAGTTCATGTTCCTGTTTATCTTGCATCTGCTCAGAATTGAATCTTCCTGAAGCTCAGGTGCAATGATGCCCAATCCTTCTTCAGACTCTAAAGTTTCTAATGGTTTCCAGTTACCCACTGAGTTGTCCAGATTTCTTCTCATGACATTTACCTTCCTTTGTAATCAGTCTCCAAATACCTAGCAAGCCTGATATCCTATATCCCCTGCATTTACTCTGCCCTGTAGACATCGAGTGGTGCCTGCAATTCCCAGGAAACGTCAAAATTTTATCTCTCTTTTGCTACTGCAGTTGTTTCTGTACCGTATGACCTCACCTTTTTGACTCTTAATTTTTAAAAAAAAAAATAAAAAAACCCCTATTTTCCAAAAATGTCTGCAATTTTATCTTTCAATCCTTTCAAAATGTTTATTTGTACTATTCATTCGATGGATCCAGCCTAGGCTTCTGGAATAACATTTCTAAATGAGAGCTGTGCTCATGAGACTGCTCAAAAACTTCCACTACCTTTCTGAGGCCGGAAGAAAAGTCAGCAATTCTTTGCATGACATGGAGACTCTCAAATTCCATCTTCCTCTCTACTCATTTGCTGGGTTTTCTACCCTGAGATCCCAATCTTGGGAATGCTACCATCAGTTCTTCTTCTAGCACTTGCCTTTTGTTCTCATCTGTGTATCATGATTTGTTGCTGGGTGTGTGTGTGTGTGTGTGTGTGTGTGTGTGTGTGTGTGTGTCTATATGTCTATATCCCTTCTAGACTGAACCCCCCATGGCTAACACCTATTTTGTTCATCCTGTAGGCTCTTAAAGGACTAGCACCACTTCTTCCTATAGTACATGTCCAATAAATATTTGCTGGTGGTGAATAATGAAGGAGAGGGAAAGAGCAGAGGGTTCCCTGGGCAGGTGACATGTCAGGAAATGTACTTCTAGAAACAGATTTTCCATCCTGAAGCTTACAACCAGGACCTAGCCGAGGGTGATAAGGATGAGTGTTCTTTAAGTCCCATTTATCTGATATATATATGGATCACCTCAAGGTTAGATACCAAAATGTACTATTAAATACTGATCCCAGAGGAAGAAATGCAAATTAATGCTGAACTAATCCCTCCTGGGGAGATATTAAACTTGGGCTACTTTTCCGTGGTTTAATGAGCTGCAGAGGAGGACACGGCTCTTCCATTTGCTGCCCCACGCTTGAAGTCACAACCTGAGACATCCAGACTTCATCAGTGTTTAAAGTGAAGACTGGTGAGTTCCCAGTCAGCAGAAAGAGGGCCACTGAAGGTCAGGCACAGGGAAGAGCATCATTTCAGCCCGGCCCACTGAGACATTTCCAGCAGATGAGCATTCCTGGGTGACATGGCTGTATTCAAAGGGCTGTTTCTGCTTTCTGCATATTTGCTGGATGAATGGTTCATAAGGAGCTATGGGTCACATGAGGAGCTGTTTACTGTGTCCCTCTCATTTATATAAAAGTTTATGGCTTTTCCTTAAACAAATTTTCTTCAATCATTATGAAGTGATATCAAAAAGGTTAATAAAAAGAAAAAGGGAATTATATCTGTATTCCTACATACAGATAATCGTTAAATTCGTGCTGTTTTTTATGCCTTACTATGACTGCATGATTTCTAGTAGTTGAGGACATAGGAAATATTCTCCTTTACCACTCATCATTAATCACAAGCATTTCCTTATGTCAATATGTAGTTGCTTTATTAGAGTCTTTGATTAAGGTAAAGTTTATGTATAGTAAAATTCACTCTTGTTTAGTGTAGAGTTCTGTGAGTCTGACAAATGTCTATAGTCAGATAACCACCAACAGAATTAAAACAGAGAATAAACAAAATAAAAAGTGTCAGAGGTGCATTGGACACCCCCTGAAAGACCTCCCAGTAGTCAAAGCTGGAACAATTTAAGCAAGAAAGTAAAGACAAGAATATTGGGTTATAGGCCAAAGTATAAAAGAGATCTGTACTGACATGAAACAAATGATGGAAAAATTTAATAAATAGGGAAGGAGGTATGAATTTCCCATGCAGAAGGATTTCAAATAAAGTATTTAGAGAGTATTCCCTAGGAAGGGGAGCATAATTGCCCACTCTTTAAGTATGAGCTGCATATGTTGGCTTCCTTCCGAAGTGCATAGTATGGAAAGGGACATCGGTAATGAATAAGAGTAGGGTTAAGGTTGGGACATCTGACAAATACTGCCACAGCCAGGTTGTCAAGGTCCAGACCAACAGTCAAAAATCACACTGATTGCATGTACTCTTGATATGATGTGATAAAAGTGACATTTTAGTTCCGTGATCTGTCTCGTAACCAAGTCTAATTATGAGAAAAACATCTCCCAAAGAGAGGCAAACTCCAATAAAGAGGTGTCCTAAAATACACCTGTACTACTAAAAACTGTCATGCTCATCAAACACCAGGGAAGGCTGAGAGAAGCCCAAGGAGACCAGACGACTCACATCACGTAATGAATTCGAGGGGCTCCAGGAACAAATAAAAAATCATTAGGTAAAAAATAAGGAACTGGGAATAAGCTGCGGACTTGGTTGATAGTAATCTATCAATATTGGATTATTAATTGTAATGAATATACCATACTAATGTAAGATGTAATAGAAAAAATTATCCATAGCTCTATGCTGTGGATAGAGCTCTATGATAAATGCTCAGTTTCTCTGTGAGCCTTAAAATATTTTTTAATTTATCAATTAAAAGAACCCTGCCAAATTACTTTCCCAAAGATTGTATTGTTTGGCATCCCTGCCATCAATGCCTGAAGGTTTCACCTGCTCTGTGTCATCACTAGCATGCTATTTATTAATGTGATTAATTTATTTCATTTTAATCACATGAATAGACATAGTACATCTTCTCTGAAAAGTTTCTGTTGAGATCTTTTGCCCAATTATCTTTTTTTTATTGTTTTCCAATCTTTGAAGTTTGACAGTTTTTCATGTATTGTGAATATGAGTTTTTTATCAGATGCACACCTTGAAACTTTCCTGCAATCTTGTTTATTCTCTTAAAGCATCTTTTGAAGAGCATAAATTCCTAATTTTTATAAAGTTCAATTTACCAATTTTTCTTTTATGGATTGTGCTTCTGATGTATTCTGATGTATAAAGTATTTAGAGAGTCTGTCTTAAAGGAGGGGAGCATAATTGCCCACTCTTTAAGTATGGGCTGCACATAGTCCTTTATCTAATTCATTAATTCTTTATCTAATTCAAAATCACAAAGATTTTCTCTTAGAAACTTAAAATTTTTACATTTAATTTTGTGATCCATTTTGAGTTAATTTTTGTATAGATTATGAATTGAAGCTATTGGTTTATTTATTTATTTTTGCACATAGAATTCAGTGGTTCCAGTGACATTTGGTGAGAAGATTATTCTTTCTCCATGGAATATCCTTTATATATTTCTCTAAAACCAGTTGATCATATACATATGGGTTATTGCTGGACTGACTGCTCTTTTCCTATTTGTTTCATTTACTTATTTGTCTCTTTCTGCCAATACCTGTCTTGATTACTCTAGCTTTTAAGCAGTTCTTATAATCAGAGAACACCAACTTTCTTCTTTTTAAATAATGCTTTGTCTGTTTGGGTTCCCTTGCTTTTCCAAGGATATTTTAGAATCAGCATGTTGATTAAATCCTGCTGAGAATTTTGATTGGAATTGCACTGAATCTATAGGTCAGTTCTGGGGAGATTAACGTCTCTCCAGATTTGTATGCATGGCTATCACTCCATTTAATTAGTTCTCCTTGGTTTAATATGCGCTTTGTACTTTTTAGAGTACAGTTCTCACAGTCTTCTGTTAGATTTATATTTAAACATTTTCTACTTTTGATGATAATGTAAATGGAACTTTCAAAAACAATTCTCTAATTGTTCATTGCTGCTATAAAGAAATGCAGCTGATTTTGTGTATTGACTTTATACCCTGCAACTTTTCTAGTTCTGGAAGTCTTTTTTTGTGGAATTATCGGAGTTTTCTGTGATTAAAAACAGTTTTATTTCTTTCTTTATAAACTTTGTTTTCCTTTTTCTTTTCTTGCCTTATTATTACTAACACTTGGATGATGGTGAAGTGTAGAATTAATGAGAGCATGCATCTTGTCTTGTTCCCAATCTCAGGGGAAAGGGATTAGGTTCTCAACATTTTGGGGGGATGTCTTATCTTATTTTAGCCATATAGATAGGTATTCTATATCTTCTCTTCAACATTTAGCGTGATGTTAGTTGTAAGTTCTCGAGGGATGCTTTTTATCAGCATTCGGAGGGTTCCTCAAACTAGACGCCCTTCAATAGGTGAATGAATAAAGAAACTGGTATATATATACAATTGAATATTACTCGGCATTAAAAGAAAATAAAATTATGTCATTTGCAGGGAAATGGATGGAGTTGGAGAAAATCATGCTAAGCAAAATAAACTGATCCTCAAGAACTAAAGTCTGAATATTCTCCGTGATAAGTGGATGCTGATCCATAATAGGGGAAGGAGGCATTGGAAGAATGGAGAAACTTCGAATTGAACAAAGGGTGGGGAGGGGAGGGGAGGAGATATGGGGGTAGGAAAGATGGTGGAATGAGAAGGACATCATTACCCTAGGTACATGTATGTCTGTACAAATGGTGGGATTCTACATCATGTACAACCAGAGAAATGAAAAGTTGTGCTCCATTTGTGTACAATAAAATGAAATGCATTCAGCTGTCATGTATAACTAGTTAGAACAAATAAAAAATTAAAAAAAAATAATTAGGAGGGTTCCTTATAGTACCAGTTTCCTGAGAATTTTTATTATTAATAAGTGTTACATTTAGTCACACAGGGCTTTTCTGGGTCTGTTGAGATGGCCACATGATATTCCCTCTTTAATCTCTTCATATGGTGAATTATAGTGATTGGGTTTTCTAAGATGAACCAGTCTGAATACCTTCTATAAATCCTATTTGATTATGACATATTATCCTTTTTTGCATATTATTTTTATTAGTTGAGGGTCTTGGTGTCTATGTTCAAGAGGGATATTTGTCTGTAGTCTTACATTCTTGTAATACTTTTGTCTAGTTTTCATATCCAATCAATAGTTGTATAATAAAACATGTTGGGAAGTATTATCTCCACTTGCACTTCTGGAAAAATTTGTGAAATTGGAATTATTTCTTCATTAAATATTTGGTAGAATTCACAAGTAAAATCTCCTGTGCCTGGAGATTTCTACTTGTTTGTTTTTTATTTTTTTTAATCACAAATTTAATTTCTTGTAGAGTATGAACTGATCAGGACCTCTCTAGTTGAATTTCCATCTTTTAAGGAATTTGTGCATACCATCAGAATTATTGAGATTATGGGTACAGAGCTATTTCTGGTATTCTCTCATTGTATTTTTAATATCTGCAATGATATTTTCTCTTCCAAAAACTTGTAGTTTTTGTGTTCTCTCAGTTTTTCTGGGCAGGATGGCTAGAGGTCTATCAGTTTTATTGTGTTTGGCAAACCACCAGCTATTGGTTTTATTGTTCATGTCTGTTGTTTATCTGTTTTCAAGGTCACTCATTTCTGTTCTCTATTATTTCCTTTCTTCTGCTTGCTTTGGATTTGTTTTGCTTCCATTTGTAGTCTCTTAAGGTAAAATTTAGATCATTAATTTGAAACCATTTTTATTTCCCAATGCAAGCTTTTATTGCCAAAAATTTCCCTTAAAGCATGGCTTTTAGTTAGTTTCACAAATTTTGATGTGCTGTGTTTCTATTGGTACTCTCAATCTAATTATCAGAAATCCTTTAAGCAGACATTAGAATTGCCTTGCAGGGTTTTTTTAAAAAAATGCCAATGTTCACCACCCTTTCCCCAAACATGTGAGTTGGAAAATCTGCTAGCGGGGCCTAAGGGTTGTTTTGCTATAAAAAATCCCCAGGATGTTCTAATATTTGCTCAAGGCTGAGAATTCCTGCTCTAATCTTACTGAAAGTGACTCCCAAACTATTATGTACCAATTTTCATCTGATTCTTGTTGAAAACGCATATTATTTACCCATCCCTAGATTTTTTTTTTTTTTTTATTCATCAGGTATATAGTTGTCTGTGGAAACACAATTTAAAAAATAATTTATGCAATTCTGGTTTAAATGGGCCTCAAATTACATTTGTGAAAATCTGCTTTAGAAATCTGTAAAATAGGCAGTGAGCTTCTGTGGTGGTCTAGCTGTATGTTTTCAAGGAGCAAAAACACAGTACCCAGCCAGGTACTGTTGGCATACGGAAATATTCAAACCAACTTCCAGGCTGAGCAGAAGAGACTTAAAATCAGAGAAGGACTTTAGTTTCTTTAGAAAACAGGGTACATGAGACTATTTTTAACATTTCAGTTAATAGGTTAATGTCATGAACGTAGGGCGAATAAATGTAGTTGTGTAAAGAAGTATTTAAGCTGCTGCCAACAAAGATGTTTAATCTCCCTGAAGGAAACTTAGTTTTGAGGTCCTTTAGAAACATCCATTTACAAGTAATCAAATTGATAAACACAGTATTTCTCAATGTGCCTCCCAGGGCACTTGTTTATCACAGCATGTTGTATTTTGCTGTAGGCACTAGTAAATAACAAAATTGCTTTTCTTTAAGAAATAATAGAAATCCACGCACATTCTCCATAGTTATTCAAAGCAGAGATAGTTTCTTAATACATAGAAATAAGTGCATGAGTTATTTTTTAATTTAAAGAATCAAATTATGTCCTATTGGGTGTAACACCAGTTAAAGAGCAGATAATGTAATTGTCTCTTTGTGAGCAGGAGAGAACTGTGTGGAATTCATTGGCTAAGACTGCATTTAGTCAATCAGAAATATTTATTGAGTACCTACTATGTGTCGGCCACTGTTTTAGAAATTTACTCTGCTGAATAATGATACGAGATGATATTAGAAAACATCATGGTGAGGTAGAAAGAGCTCTGAACAAGGAAATCTGATTTTAATTCTGTGAATTCCTTGGGCAATTCTTTGCCCTCTCTGATCCCTAGTTTGCATGTGTGAGAAATGGAGATGATGGGATTGGACTGCATGTTTTCCAGGGTCTCTTACATCTGTCATCTAGGTCCACTGGGTGACTGAAAAATGAAACTTTGCAAAAGCGATTTCAACATGGGAGGAGTTTGACACATTAAGTTCAATATAGGAACAGGTTGAGGAAGCTGCGTATGTTTCTGGCATAATGGATAGAGTGTATTCTTAATGTTTTTTGAAGGGGGTGTGGGAAAATGAGTGGAAGTTGAATGGAAAAGCCCTGAAAAAATTACTGGTGAGAATTGGGTCTATTTCTCTATGTGTGTACTATCATGGCAGTGGGCTGTAGTCAAAATGAGCACAAAATTGTAAGTCAGGCTTAATGTTGGCTGCATAGGGCATCAGGAAGAGGAAAGCTTTGTGATAGTCCTGGAGTTGATATTTCTCTTTCCCACTCAATTGTTAGCTCCCTGAGGTCTCCCTTTCTCATTTTTAATGTGTATGAGGTTGGGAAGTGTACGACATCTTCAGATAGCAATTGATGCACAGAGTATGTGAGATAATAAATGTTAATACTTAATGTAATGCATGACACTGAGAAAATTCTAGAACGTCAATTTATTTTCTTTCTGATGTAAAAGTACCATGATCTAGCATTTTATTTTTTTATGTTTTCTTAGTGCATTATAATTATGCATAATAGGATAACCCTACATAATAGTAGGGTTCATTGTGACACTCTAATTCATGCCCCAGAATTTCTGCATTCCTTTCCCACCTCCTTCTCCTGTTCCCCTTCTTCTATTCTTCTGGTCTTCCTTTTATTTATCTACACATATATTTTTCCAAAGGAAATGAGATCAGCATAATATAGTCATATATGCATTTCAATGTTTATAATAGTGCAATTCACAATAGCCAAGTTATAGAATCAGTCTAGGTGTCTGTCAACGGATGAATGAATAAAGAAAATGTGGTACATATACCACAGGGTAGTTCTACTCAGCAATAAGGAAAATTGAAATTATGTCACTGTGGATAAATGGATCATGATTAAAAAAAAGGATGGGATAATGATTAAAAAAGGATGGAGATCTCATGAAAATAGAATGTGTTTCAGTAGAGAAGTTCGGGGTCAAGGAGGAAGGCAGAAGGGAGGGATAGGAGAAGAACTGGGAAATAAAATCAACTGAATTATGCTAAATACATGCATGAATATACCATAATGTTTCCCACTTTTATGTATAATTTAAACACATCAATGGAATTTTTTAACCATAGGGCCAAACCGTGAACACCTGTTACTTTAGAATTACTCTCTAGGATGACTTTTATTTTTGCTTTCTGGTACTGAAGTATGCATTCCCTTTTCCCAGAGATTTCCAAGTACAGATTTTTAATTGTTTTCCTCCAGCACCCAATACTCCCTTTGCAGAGCGTCATCTACCTGTGTCTGTTTTCTTCCTAGTGCACAGTTGTGATTATGTTGCTCCTTGCTCAACCTCTGCAGTGGCTCCCTATTGCTTACAAATAAAACCCCATCCCCTGTCTAAGCTCACGGTGATTCAGACCCATGTGCTTTTACATCCTCATCTTCTCACATCACATCACCCCTTGCACATTGCCCTCCACCCCAGTGTTCTCAAATCTAAGTGTGCTTTAGAGTCACCTGTGTGGCTTGCTCAAGGCCACCCTTCTGGCCCCGTGCCCCATGTTCTGAGTCAATGAGACTGTGGTGGTGAGTCCTGGATAATTTGCATTTCTAACAAAGGCCCTGTTGACCCTGATGCTGCTTGTCTGGGGATAACACTTTAAGGACCATTGCTGTAATCACACAGACCTCTAGTTCTTTGGGGATAGATCTGGTGTGTCCTTGGACACCTGGGCATTTTCTCATGCTCTTTCCTTGGGCTCCTACTGTTGGTAGAGGTCCTCTGTTCTTTAGAAAGCTCCTGTTGACCTCTCAGGAATCAGGAGGAAGCACTGACTCATGTTTACATCCTCAGCATGGTGCTTATCTTCTAGTTTGGAATTTGTACCATTAGGTGTCATGCTGGAGCTAATTGTGTGTTTGCCCTCTCTCATTCAAATGCTAAACCCATGAGGGAAGGCGCCATATTTCAATAATCTCTGGATTCTCAAAAGGATTGAGTTTCATCGTGGTGCATAGGAGGCAGCCCCAGTAATTACACATCCGTTTATTTATTTTTTTCCCTTTCTCTGATTATTGCAGCTCCCAGGGGAGACAGCAATCTTGTGGGTAGTATCCACCCCTCCTTCAGTAATAGAAGGATTTTCACCATTTAAGTGCCTGAACTAATGGATTCCACAGGTCAAGTTACAGAGAAATTCACAAAGGTCAGAGAGAGATCAGCCTAAATGCTCAGGTTGTAGGTTTCCAAGCAGCCTGGATCAGAAAGAGGCTGAACCCCATTGCAGTAAGTCAAGCTGTCGCGGGGAACACTCCAAAGTCAACTCCAGTGTAATGAGGTGTTTGAATTATTTTTAAAAGAAATAGTGCCAGAAGCTATTTCTTCTCTATGGATAGTCCCTTCTTATACTAAATGTGCAGGAAAGAACCAAGGGAATTAGTAATGAAGCCAGAGTAAGTACACAGTCTGGAGAAAGTTTTGTTGAAAGTAAATTTTGGAGAATGTAATACAATCAATCTCCTTAAATACCCTGTCAGTTTCCAAAGAACACAGAGTGAACCCAGTTCTCCCACATGACTCCCTGCTCCCTGTTAGCTAAGAAGGTGCTTCTTAGTCTCTCTCCTGACCTGGTGTCTCTGCCCCTGCCTCCCTCTTGAACCCCAGGCCCTGTTGCTGGTCTTCCTTACTCTTTATGCCTCACACTATCCTTAAATGATCCCAGCTGACCCCATGACTCCCTCTGTCATCTTGCTGCTGATGGGTGCATCTAGGTTAGGTCTTCCTCCAGAGCCTCAGGTCCTTGGAGTCAACCATTTTTATAAAATTTCCCTTTGCTGTCACACAGGTATCTCAGTGTGCACTCACATTAACACATCATTTTCCTGGTTCTGGGGCCATTTGCAGGGTGTCTAAGAGCATGGAATTGGTATAGCCACTTTGGGAAGAGTTCAATCACTTCTACTAAAACTGAACTGTATATGACCCCAAAATTCTACTCCTTGGTAGCCAGCTGACAGAAAGGCGGACATGTATTCACCAAAGAATATTACAAGAAAATGTGTATATCCACGTTATTGGTAATATTCCCAAGTTGAACGCTAGCCCTGGGGTGTACTAACTATAGAATGCACACATAAATCGGTTTATTTGTATGATGAAATTCCATACAGCAACAATGATATGCAAACTATGTGGAATCACACAAACAGAACACTGGGGGGGAAAACATGAGCTAAATAGAGAAGAATACACACAGTTTCCATTTATACAAAGTTCAGATGCAAATAAGATGAAGCTAGTGTCAGGAGAGAGAATCCCACCAGGATGATGCGATGGGAAGGAAGCCCAGGGATCGCTGGGGCAGGGATGCTCTTTTCCTCCATCCAATTGCTGATGCACGTAATAGTGTTCAGTTTGAGCTGCACATTTCAGAGCTGGGCACTTTTCTCCATGTAGCTTATACTTCAATAAAAATGATCAGAAATAGAAAATGAACACAAGCCAGACTCTGTCTTTCTTCAGCCATTGTTCAAGCATTTCAATGACTCCCTGCTGTTTATCAAATTAAATAAATACTTCTTAGTTTGAAATATGTATAATTTCCCAATCTAGTCCTCAAATGGCCTTTTGACTCTTATCTCAAAATTAAAAAGCATACAAGCTCAATCTAACTCCCTGTCACTCTCTGTACCATCCTAAAGTCCATTTTGCAGGTTTACAGGCATGTTCTTCCTGGGCTCTCAGTGTTGACCTCCTAATCAAGAATAATATCTGATTCCAATGTCACCTCTTCCTAGAGACTTCCAAGGCTCCTCCAGGGAAAATAAATTCCGACAGGATGTGTTCCTACGTTAACCTTCACCACATAGCATTGCATTTCCTTGTTATCCACCTCCCTCGTTGGGAAGCAGTGTAGTACAGTGGAAAAAGCAAGCATTCAGGAGTCTTGGATTCGATTTTCCCCTCCATGCATTTCTATCAGTGAAGCCTTAAAGTAGGTAAGCTCTCTGAGTTGCAGGCTCTTCTGTGAAATGGGGAGAGTAATATTTACCAAATGAAGTTGTTGCCAGGATGAGAAATGTGCACCCTCTCTAGTACTGGACAGGCACCATATGCTTAAATTATTTATCCCCTCTTCTTGTATCTTGCCCCATAGAGAAGGCCTCCCTCAGTGAAGGCACTCAGTAGGAATTTGTTTAGTGAGTAAATGAAAAAATCAGGAGCCTGGGGCTCTTCAGGGCATACCTTCCTCATAGCTCCTTCTCGCGTTCACCCTCTTGCAAGGGGTAAATGTGCAAGGTAAATCGTCCTTAATGATCACATTCAGAAAAGCTCAGCTTATGCTTTTAGTTCTCTTTTTCTAATGCAGAGGAAAAGTTTTCATCAAGGGTGGCTAAAGTCAGAAGACTTCTCATTTTGATGATTTTCGTTTTATAGTTGGTTATATAATCAGGTACTATAAATTCTATGGCTATGTTCTTTGACTTTCAAGGTTACATTGGCTATTCTGGTGTTTTGCTTCATAAAAATCTTTAATCATCTTATCAATTTCTACTAAAAATCTGCTTGAATCTTCATAGGGATTATGTTGACCATGTAGTCCAATTGAGAGAGAATTTGTTTTTTAAGTGTATGAACATTATCCATTTATTTAGGTCTTTATTCATTTCTTTGAGCAACATTTTTGTAGTTTTCAATATAAGGCTCTCCCATAATTTCATTGGATTTAGTCCAGGTTCTCAAATTTTTAAAAATGCTGTGGTAAATTAAATGCTATTGCTTTGATTTCTGGATATTGCTGGTGCTTAGACATTTTTACTGAAATCTTGCTATGCAAACTTAGTTTTATTATATTATGATAAATATAAATATATACAAGACTGAGATATTTTCTATTAACAAAGTGACATTACCTGTGAATATGGCTTTACTTCTTCTGTTCTAAATAATGTATCTTTTATACTTTTTTTTTCTTGTCTCATTTCAGGAACTAGGACTCCTTGTACAATGCTGATTAGAAGTGGTGAGTGGACATTTTGCCTCCTTTAATCTTAGAGGTATAGTGGCACCCCTCCTCCACAGGGAAAACACACACACACACATACACACACACACACATTTTAGTATAATAGGAAACATTTACTCCGTGTTTATTGTATGCTGTTTCACCTTCAGAACCTTCTTATGATCATTATCATCTCACTATTGCAGGTGAGATGATGACCCAGGTCAAGGCTGTTTTAAAGGCTGCCAGCATCTGGGAGACAGCCAAGCCCAGGGCCTGCGTTCCTGCTGATGGGCTGCATTGCTTTCCTGTGACTGTTTGCTTTGAGGTGAGCAGGAATGAAATCCAGAGAACAAACAAAAGTATTTTTTTTTTTTCCTGAGATGATTAAGGAAAATGTTTCTAAGATATTAATAGATAAATTGAGGGGAAAACAATCTCTTTTTGAATTACTTACTTCTTTGAAATCATAGGCACACTTGTCCACATCTGGTATTCTGTTTTCCTCCCCAAAGTTATCATGCATATTAGTTCTTGCTTTTAAAAAATATTTCAAAAAATTAATGAAGCCTAAGCTCTGAGATCCCTCATCTGAACAGGCTCCTTGCAAGATCCCGTGTGCATGGGAGATCTTTCCATCTTCTTTAGGTCTTCTATTTCTCTCTTTGATGTTCTATAGTTTTCCTTGTAGAGATCTTTCACCTCTTTTGTTAGATTGATTCCCAAGTATTTTATTTTTCTGAGGCTATTTGTGAATAAGGTGGTTTTCCTAATTTCTCCACAGAAAATCTTACTTCAGCTTTTCCAGAAATCCAGACCATAATTGATCTTCGGACCCTCAGCAAAAAAAATCTCTACAAAAGAGTTCAACGTAGTTAAGCTTCCCATTTCTTGTTGCTCAATCCTACTTGACCACGGGCCTGAAACAGTGCTGACCTGGAGTGCTGGTCACCGTCTTTGCTAGTTTTCACAATTATTATGGTGTTTGAAAGGGCTCTGTTTTTCTTAACTGGCAATTGTAGAGCTGAGGCAGGAGCCATTCGGAGGAGTCCACTCTGTGACAAGAGTCCAGGCGATCGTAGCAAACGTGCTGTGTTATCCTGACAGGGCCTACCATGTACCCTAGGGTGTACCTAGCAGAACGTGAGTGAACAGGCACAGAGCAGATTGTACCCAGGGGAACTCAAGTCCGAAAAACACCAGAGAGTGCAATCTATTTCCCCTGAGTTTGATGGTCCACATGACCAGCTGGAGAGGCCTGTGTGAATACACTCAGGGACTAAGCCTTGGCAGTGGAACCTGTGAGACCTGTGGAGGGTTGACTCTCTTGCCCTGTGGGTAGAACTCTTGGGACTCTCCTGAGCTCTCTGACTCCCAGCATAGATTTGTGCCTGCCTGGCCCTAGAGTGTGTTGATCTAATGGGTATGTTGATCTAATCTCCCCAGAGCAATAAGCATCCAACAAATTCTTTACGGCCTGTTTAGACCTAAGCCTCGGTTTCAAAACTTCCCTCATAGAACCCTGCTGCAGCCCTATGCTGGGAGTGCATCGACGAAATTCTACCCGACAGTCCTTCCCAGTCCATTCTATCTCATGCTGGTGAGAAGGGAAGCTGAGAACTATTTCAATAAGCTTCACTTTTAGGTCACTCCAGCAGGCGGCTTGTTGAGCAAACAAAAAACGAGGGAGGGGTTAACAACTCCCAGCCCTTGAGTGCTTTTTTTCTCTCAACCCTAGAAGAAATAGAAAGACAGACAGTCGGGCATCGGCAGCGACCATACATCCTCATCCACTCTTTTGATCACCTCAGTGGAGCCAACTCTTTCTTTTTTCATTAAGAATATATTTCCTGCTTTATTTATTTTAAAATTTATTTTTATGTTCTTACTATACTGATTGGTGCATGGAAATATATACATATACACATATTTTTTTTCATTTTTAGCACATTTATGATAGTTATTTTTTCTTGCCTTTTGAGAATTAGGGTTTTTGATTTATTTTTGTTTTGTTTTATTTTTGTTTGTTGGTTGGTTTCTCTTATTTCTCATTTTCTCATTTATTTTCCCGCTAACAGCCAAATTTTCTTATTTCATTTTTCTCCCTCTTTAGTTTTTTCTATTTTCTCTCCTCTCCTTATTTATAACCATCACTTGTTACATCTCTTTGGCATGCTCTGTTCAGATTTTGAACATTATAAACACTATTCCACTTTCCTGTCACATTTTTCTTTTCTCTTAAGTGTACTTTTACAATATTTTAGAATTGTTTGGTTTTTATAACTCCTGCCCCCACCAGTCATGTTGTTGTAGTTATTAGTACTGTGGATGAATCGTGGACACCTGTTTACTTGGAAACCAGATCTAGTTCATGACTATTGTTTTTGCTGCTGGCAATTGCTGACCCCCCTTATTCTTATTTCTGTGTTAATTAGTGTTGAAGATATCACAGTAGGCACTGGATATTTACTTTAACTTTGTGTGTTGTTTGCTTTGGTTGTTGCTATTGTTTATTTCCTTCTTTTCTGTGAGGTGCTGGGAATCTACAGGTACACTACAAGTTTATGGGTGGAGACACTCGCTGAACTAAACCCAGCCAAATGACAGTTCAACTTGCTTCATAGACAAACTCACCATGCTCAAACATTAGTTATACTTTAATACAAAGAACAGAAGAAACAAAACCCCCAAACTAATGACAAGGCCCAAGTAGGAAGAGTTGGTTGGGAGGAACCTCAGTTCCCACTCATGGACAGTCACTCCTATAGCAAAACAGAATTAGCATAAAGGTGGTGGATACTATATCTATGTGGAGTTTCAATCTAGAAAAATCTAGGACACTTTTGCAAGAGAGGGTTGTGCCTTTAAAAGACCCACATGTAAGAGTAGAAGAGAAATATTTCAAAACATATGCATCAAAATTAATGTAAGAATATAATAAACATGAAAAAACAAGGTGACACAGTACCTCCTAAAGTTCATAATTTATTAGCAACTGACTCCAAAGATCTTTAAGTGGATGAACTATCAGACAAAGAATTCAAACAAATAATTATAAAAATGATCAATGAATTTCAAGATAACACAGAAAAATAACTGAATAAATTAAGGAAGTCAGTATAGGTTATGAATGAGAAACTTAATAAGGAGATAGATTGAAAAGAACCAAACAAAAATCTTGGAAATGAATTTTACACAATAAATCAAATAAAATATTCAGTTGTAAGTCTCTCTAATAAGTAGACCATGCCGAAGACAGAATCTCATGATTGGAAAATGAAGTGGTCAGCCTTAAACATTCAGACAGTAATAAAAAAAAGAAGAAAATAAATAACTATGAGCAGAATATACAAGAACTATGGGACAACATCAAGAGACTAATTTAAGAATCATTGGATTTGAAGTGGGTTGTAAGATGCAGGCTCATGGCATGGATAATTTCATCAGGGAAATAATAATAGAAAAATTTCCAAACTTTAGGAATGAGATGAACATCCAGATACAGGATTCATTCGGAACCCCAGCTAGACAAGATGAAAAAAAAAAAGAACCACCCCACCACACATAATTAAAATGTCTAACATACAGAAGAGGATAGAATTTTAAAGCTTTAAGAGAAAATTATTAATTCACATTTAGAGGCCAGCCAATCAGAATTACATCCAATTTCTAAACACAAACTCTAAAATTTAGGAGAGCTTGGAATGATGTGTTCCAAGCCCATTTTGAGACTTGAAAGAAAATAATTGTCAACCAAGATTGCTATATCCAGCAAAGCTATCCTTCAGAAAAGAGGAAATAAAAACTTTCCAAGATAAGTAGAAAACAAAAGGATTCATGAGCACTAGCCTGGTACTGAAGAAAATATTTAAAGAAATACTTGACTCAAAAGAAATTATGATTATATTTATATTTAAATTTATATTTAAATTTATACAAACTTGTGTTATTTGATCTTTGTTTCACAATACCTGTTCACTTTTTCTACCATCTTTAGGAATAATTGAACATACTATATGACTCCATTTTTCTTTCTTTTCTTGCGCTATTTGCAGTATTTTCTCCCTCTCTCCATCCCTTTTCCTCCTCCCCTGGGCCATTTCCTCCTCCATTTCTTCTGTCTCTCTTTTCCTTCTTTCTTTCTATTGTTTCTTAGGAGTCCTACATCTTTTACTTTTCATAGTCTACCTTTAAGCAATGCTGTAGTTCAGATGGAGCACAAGCTCTTAAAAGCTACACGGGCATGCCCTCTCTTGAACATGTCATTTTAATTTTAGATAAATTCCATATTATATTATTGTTACTTTTATTTTAAATACTTGATTATATCTGAAAGAGTTTCAAGAAAGAATAGATTGCATTTGCTCACAGATTTCCCATTTCTAGTACTTTCCTTTTCTTTTTGTTCACAAACATTTTCTTGTTTCATTTTTCTTATGTGCTCGTCTCTGATTTCTTGAAAGTATGGAATAGATTTGTAATAGCTCCTACAGTTAATCCCACTGACATTATTTACTGATGCTACACTATTGCCTTCTTAATTTAAAGAAAGGAGGTTGGCATCTAAATGACAGGTCCTACTGTAGTGTGTTTTGCATCTCCAGCTTCCCTATCTCCCTTCTGCATTCTCCAGCTCTGAGTTCTGCATTCCTTCCACTTCAACTGGGAGGTGAGTGAGAGGTAAATCACAAGTTTATGGTGACTGTGTTGTCCTACTTACATCCTACCGTTTTAAAAATTAGATCAGAAATTTAATGCATGTCTAAGATCCATTTAGTTTTCTACATGTTCATGACAACAACATTTAAACAGATACAGAATTGGTCTGCTGTCCATATGATTGAATCTCATTCATTGTCCATTAGATCTCAGTGTGAATTCCCGAACTAGATGATTTAATTACTGCTGGTTGAATACTATGATGGTGCAGCCTTATTTTAAACTATTTGCAAGTGATTCATTTTCCAATACAAAGTTGAGTTTTAAAAGGAAGGTTATTTATACTCACCTCAGGGACTCACTTTGGACATGATTTTAAATATTTAAATAAGTTGAGGTAAAATTGACAATGCAAAATTCACCTTAGGGAAGTGTGTAGTTCAGTGGTTTTTAATATGATCACAAGTTTGTTCAACCGCCATCATTGTCTAATTCTAGAATATTTTCATTACCCACCAAAGAAATTGTGTACCCATTAGTGATTTACACATTACCCCTTATTTATCCTCTAGCAACCATTACTTATTTTCTGTTTCCATATTTTGGGCATATTTTTTGGGGGGATTTATATTTTGGGGTATTTGCATATTTTGGGCATTTCATATAGATAAAATTATACAAAACATTTTATCTTGTATGTTGCTACTTTCCCCTGGCATAATGTTTTCAAGGTTCATTCATTTTATAGCACATATCCATATTTCATTCCTTTGCATGACCATGTAATATTCCTTTGAATAAATATACACATTTTATTTACCCATTCATTAGCAGATGATCAGTTGTTCATACTTTTTGGCTAGTATGAATAATGATTCTATGAACATTCCATATATACACATATTTGTGTGGACATGTGCTTTGCATTTCTCTTGATTATATACACCAACATAGTTACCACATACAGCAACTCTAAGGTTAACTTATGAGGGAATACTGAATGGTTTTGCAGAATGTCTGCACTATTTTACATTTCTACCATTGGTGTGTGAATGTTTGAAATCCCCACACTTGTTTATTATCTGCCATATTTCCCCCAAGATTATGGCCATCTTAATGATTGTGAATTGATTCTCATTTCATATTCAGTGTCATTTTGATGGACATTTCCTTAATGACTAATCACATTGAACATCTTTTCATGGCTTGTTGGTCATTTGTAGTATACCTATATGCAGATATGTATTTTAATATATGTATTTATGTATGCATAAATGTGTATTTTAATGTGTAATATTCATGTGTGTGTGGATGTAGGGCAGTGCTTGGCATATTGGTAAGCTCTCTGTATAATTTGCTAATAAAGAATCAAAGAGTCAAAGCAGAGATGAAGCATGGTAAATTGTACAACTTTTATTATGGGAGTGGAGAAAGCTGATTAGCACCTTGGTAGAAACAGAATACTTCTCAGTAGTAATATATAAAAGGTATTTCTCACATTGTGTTATACAGATTGAATCTTCCCCAGCATCTTCAGTCTACAAATAAGAACCTGTTGATATTTTGGTAATGGAACTCTTTTGTAAGGGTCCTCAAAAGATGTATTTTGGAAAACATAGTGCCCTGCAACTGAGTGTTGATTCCACATCTCCCTTTCATCTCTTAGAGATTCAAACTCTTTCAGCATCTCTTGATATCATCATTTTCTGGTACCTCTGAAGATGTGGGAAAACTGCTATGCAAAATAAGAATACTCAAATGAAAATCAATTTACTCAAATTTAAAGTATTTGAAAGAAAAATCAGCAACCAGGAGATTTGAATTTAAGACTTCCAAAAAGTAAATTTAAAAAAGTTAAAATACTATATTAATTTGAAAATGCATTCATTTAGAGAAAATGAGGAATTCTATAGTTATTTAACACTGTATTAACTATCACTTCTTTCAATAAGTTATTTTCTACAAATATAGCAAAGTTCAACTTTTTAACATTATGTTAATGCAAACTTATCATTATTGGTCTACACAAAAGTCAAGAAAAATTAGTAAATTTGGGAACTAGTGATTTAAATTCACTTCTAGAGCAAAAGATACTTCTTGGATGATTTAATAAAACCAGAAGCTTCTATTAAATATAGCAAAACTACACATGGGTGTGTGGGCTGATCTTAGAACTTATTCGAATACTTGAAGTGTTTCAAAAAACACATGGTATTGAAATGTTAGTAAGGTTTTCATTTACTCAAGTGAATTAATGTTCTTACAGAGGCAGAAAGTGTTATTGAAAAAAATCTATTATTATCTTAGATGCTAAGCAAATTAAAAGAATACACATGTGTACATGTGTCTCTTTTCTTCCCCGATGCAGATGTTTGAACTTTGGTTATAATTGAGAATGTCTCAACTATCTAGGGGGAAGGATTTCTGGAGACCCTGTGTTCCTCACTTTCTCAAACAGGGAGAGCCCATTTCTGAGAGACATGGTGATAGAACATGGAAAAGTTAAGAACCAAGAGTCAATTAGTGAAGTCTTAGTGAAGCTGACCTCCCAATGGTAGGCTTGAAATTTTACTTTTCTGGTCTTCAAAATCTTTTTTTTTTTAAATGCATAACAGGGCTATTCTAAGGATTAAGTGAAAAAAAATGTGAGTGGAAAGCATATGTAGCAGTTACACAAAGCAGACTTTTTTTCCCTTTTTGGTCTATCCATAGAAGTAATTTAAGGATTCGAGTCATTTTGAAAAAGGTTTGTTGAATGTTTGCTTTCTGCCACATATTGTTCTAGGATTGAGAACACAGCAGTAAATACAACTGAATCTTTATAGACATACCACATGAGTGTGGTTTATAAAAGTAGGAGGATTTATAGAGAAATCAATACTATAGGACTTTACCTGTCCTAGAGCTGGTTAAAGTTAGGAGCCAGAGAAAAGTCCAGAATGGAATAAGGGAATTAATTTAGAGAAGTGAAAAAAAATGTTCTTTTTAATCTAGAAAAACTATATGAGAAATATCCTCTTTAGAATTTTTCTATGATATTGTAACTACTAAAATTGCCAGGCATACTGAGTAAATCAGGAACAAAAAACCAAACCAAACCAAATCAAATATATAAGGCTCTACATCTTAGGATGTAGAAAGCCACAGGAAAGTGCTGCTCTCATTTTAATAAAACAAATTAGGGAAGTGTGTGACAACATTTAGTATTTCTATATCTACATCTATCCCCCATATGTATGTATATATATATGTACATATGTATATATATCAGTTGAAGACACAAAGAAATCTAAATAAATTAAATTCCAGAACAAGTCCTTCCTAAGAGAGAATAGACCCTCAACTGTCCACAGTCCTGAAAGAGTTCTGAGAAGATTAAAAATGAGGATGAACTGGGGGTTAATATCAAATTATGCTATATTCTTATATTGATATATCACAAAAAAATCCAATATAATTTGTGTGTAATTATAATGCACCGATGAAGAATACTGTACATAAATAGAAGGAAGACAGTAGAGGAAGAATAGGTGGAGGGAGGAGGGAAGGAAAGGGGTAGAGTTGAGGAATGAATGGAACCAGTCATACTATGTACATGTATGAGTATGTCACTACGAACTCTATTATGAATAATAACAATGCACTAATAAAAACATTAAAAATACATAACTTTTTCTTGTGGGGATAAGGATAACCCATCTCAAATTTTAACAAAATTTTAGTCTATTGGCAGACATGACCGATTAGTAACCAAAGGAACTCCAGGCATGGAATGACGTTGGATTCACCTGCCAAGTATTTCCAATACGTCTTCACTGAGTGCTCAGAAGCACTGTGCCAGTAGTTTGGGGCAGGTGGGAACACTGAGAGAGATCACTCAGGAGGTACACAATGTCTCCCTGAGGAACAACAGAGTGCTCTCCAGGGGGACGGACCACAAGAAAAGCTAAGAGAAGCTCATCAGAGGCACTATGTACTCTCAGGCACCAAGGGCTGGAGGAAGTACATGACATCTAAAAGAAACACAGGACACTTCCAGCCTTCCTAGAGTGCAGTGAAGCTGCCCTCAAAGGCTTGGGCAGGCCATCAGGGCAAAATAAACTCCTAAGCCACAAAACCCAAGAGGCTAGATTGGAGAGCAGAGAGAACCCCCCAAAACCTCATACATCTGGCAGACAAGCGATAAAACAGAGTTTTCTCAGTTTGGAAGCTGTCAACTCAGTTGTAACTCATAAGGAATTCCAGAATTGTGCAGTTTCAGAGCATAAATCTTGCTGAAGGGAGAGTTCTAAGCCACTAGAATTCAACTTAAGCCTGTAGGGAGTGAACTAAATAAGTTAAAGATGCAACAAAGCTTAGATTTTCACCTTAAAAGATTGTTAGAAGGAAATATGTGTTCTTTTCTGGAGGCAAATTCCTTTGTTTCAGTCTACTGCAAAAAAAAAAAAAATGCCTGCCATATAATGAAAAATTACAAGACACACGAAGAAGCAATAAAATGTGGCCCATTGACAAGAGGAAAAAACAGTCAATTAAAGCAGAATCAGCAATTACCCAGATGATTAAATGTTAGGCTGAGTCTTGAAGGTATTTGGTATAAAAATACTAAAGGGTCCAGTACAGCTCCTTTAGTGCTAAGTGACTAAGAGCTGAATAACTACAGAATAATCAAACAAACAAATGAATAAAACACTTTTAAAACCAAATGGAACTCTCAGGAATGAGAAATATAATATTATAAACAAAAGATTCATTAGATGGCTTTAAGAGCAAAATCGACACAGCAGAGTAAAGAAACCAATGAATCTGAAGACAGATTAATGTAAACAAAACAAAACAAGAGTCAAAGATAAAAATTAAACAAACAGCCAACCAATGCCCCCAAACAAACAAAAGAACACATCATCTGAAAGGTTCTAGTACCATGCCATGGAGTTTCGGGAGCAGAGGAAAAAGAATAGTAAGAAGACATATTGAAAAACAAAATGATAAAGATCATCTCAAAACTGATGAAGGGCATTGGTCCACAGATTCAAAACGTCAACCTCAACCCTGATAAATACAAAGAAAAGTATACCAAGACATCGTATGAAGACATGTGAAATCAAAAGTAAAGAAAAAAAAAATCCCCAATGAAGACAAAGCTATAAAAAAGAACCATGAGATGAACAATATCAGAAACAGCAGAGAAAAAGATCAAAGGAACAGTAATTTTGACAGAAGAAAAAGTTGTCAACTTAGAAATCTTTTTTGTCCCCCCAGGGGTGGGGGTACCAGGGATTGAACTCCGGGATACTCCACCACTGAACCACATTCCCAACTCTATTTTTAATTTTATTTAGAGACAGGGTCTCAGTCTCACTGGTTTTCTTACCACCACACTGTTGCTGAGGCAGGCTTTGGACTCTTGATCCTCCTGCCTCAGGCTTCTGAGCTGCTGGGATTACAGGAGTTCGCCACTGTGCCCTAGCTTCAACTTAAAATTCTATATATAATGAAAATATCCTTCAAAAGTAAAGACGCGTGAGCTTTTTTATTTATACAAGGTCTAAAAGAATTAACCTTAAATAAAAAAAAAAAGGTAAAAATTTTCTTAGACTGATGGATAAATAAACCAGGTAAAACTCTAGACCTAAAGGAAAGAATAAATAGTATGGAAAAGGCGAATATCTAAGCAAATATGAACGTCTTCTTCTTTTTTTGCTAGCATTTTGAAGTGCTTTAATGGCTATCGGCATTTAAAATATTAATAGTAATATGTTAGAGCATAGCATATGCAGAGAAAATATGTAAGACAATAAGAACACAAAACAAAGGCTGAGTGGAAGCACGTAGTTGTAAGGTTCTTTGAAAGTATGATTTTACTTGAAGGTTAACCGCAAAGCTTAAGTATCTATGTTGTAATATCTAAACCAACTGATGAAATAAATCAACAAGACATGTACCTAAAAAAATCAATAAAGACTTGTGCTTCTGGCCAAAATGGAGTAATGAGATAGGATTTCCTTGCACATTTGAAGCAACGAAAAAGAAAAAATCTGGGAAAGTGTATAGAACAACAGTTTTCCTACAATGAGCATCAGGCCATGCAGGAGAGTGATCACTAAGACCCAGCAAACAAACAATGGAGCCCCACAATTGCTCAGCTTGAAAAACAGAGAGAAGTTCAGTCTGTGGTGTGGGAGGATGGTCTCTGGAGGGCATTTATCTCCCTGAGGAGGCAGGACAGTTCTGGGGGTCTGGAGACACCTATGTAGCTGGTAGACCTCCAAAGAGGAAAAGACCTACAAGACACAGTGCTCTGGAGGACTTCAGAGGTGCAGGCAGATTATTAGGTGCCTGTGAGGAAACAATGAGTGGCAAAAGGAGAATCAACCAAAAAAGGCAGAGAGAATTATCCTAAGAATTTGCAAAGAGATGGAAAGAGTTCTTGTTCCCACGAGCCAGAGTAGAAAACCTCAGTGTTTCCAGAGCATTGGGGAGAATATCAGATGTGTGTGTCTTAGTCATGGGACCAAATTGGCCCTAGACAGAATGCTGCTCTGGCCCTGACTAACAAGGTTAAGAGCAAGACTTGATAGATCAAATTGTTGCCAAATAATTACAACTCAAAATGAAGCTCAAGAATATTTTTAAAATTAATGAATAGCCAGCACCAAACAAGGTCAAATTCACAATGTTTTTCACCCAATTAAAATTCGCCAAACTTTGAAAGATGTGAGAAGCTGTAACACATAATGGTGGGAAAAAGCGATCGATAGAAAAAGACCTTGAAATAACATATATAATAAAATTTGTAGTCAATAAACTTTAAAAAGTTAGTGTAAAAGCAAATAACCTGATTAAAACAGTGGGCTAAGGATTTGAATAGACATTTCTCCAAAGCAGAAACATATGTATGTATTATAAAAGGAGAAGGTGCTTCATTGAATCATAGCAATTTACGATTAGCATATTTGCTTCATCCTAATTTCTTTCTTCCCTACTGATCTTATTGGGCATCTTTATTTTCTTATTGTGGAAAGACCTCTTCAACCTTCTAGAAAAGAAGTGGGATGTAAATAAATAGAGAACACTGTATGACATGTTTAAAGAGGTAGAAAACTGAATCTATTTATAGGATTAGGGGACAGAGGAGAGAATAGAGAGGAGGGAGTAATGAGAGTGTAGTTGATGGAGGCAGGCTGAGAAGCTGGGGTCATGTCTGGTTCTACTAATAGTTACGTGAATTATGGCAAACCATTTAATTTTTCTGAGCTTCATGTTTACTAATGATACCTACCTCAAGGCCCGTCAGAATCAAATGAGATAATGAAGGGAAAGTGCTTCACTGTCTACCAAATACCACTGGCATGCAATTGACTAATGCATTTTGCTTGTAGCTCAGGGAGGGGTACAGCAGGAAGATCAGCAGCTCCTCCAGCCCTGTTTTTACCTTCTTGGCTGTGATTTCAAGATTTCAGGCCTGTTCCTAGGACTGAGTGTTAGATTCATAAGGGTTAGAGAATGGCCTTTGGTGGAGGCAGCAAATCTCTGGTCTCCACCCAGCCAGAGCCCCAGAATGAGCTTCCACAGGCTAAGTGCACCTTTTTCCTTAAGAGGGGATCCCTCCATTTGCTTTTGCCATCTTGTTTCGCTCCCAGGCAAAATTTTGGTCAAAGATTTCATGGCCCAGAATTGCTGCTTGAGCTCCCCATCCTCAGAATAATTTTTCTTGTACAGTCAATCAATTGGTGGCCATCTATCTTTATTTCTAAACTCCTACCTGCCAGTCCTTACTAATCTACCCATGTGAAGGTAGGAGATGAAGGATCTTGAGTGAATGATCCTAACATAAAAGAAATCTGAATTGTAGTCCATTTTTAAAATAAATTCAGTTTTATTTTCTTCAAATATGCAAACTACCTAGAGTAAGATGAATAGCATTGTCCTTAAGGACCTTGCTTTGGTGAATAGACAAGTAAAATCCATAATTAGCATACCAATTGTGGTTAAAAACAATTAAGTGGCTTAAGTGCCTGCTCCCCCCTCCCATCTTGTTTACATTATTAATTTAACTGACACTTCAAAGAATACAAGGTGAGCATCAAACCTTTAATTTAAATTACATTCGGTGTTCACAAATTAAACTTTAAGATGTATCCTTTATTCTAATAGTATCCCATACTTTTATTCTAGCAAGTGAAAAGTACTTTAGTATATAATGATCTCAGTTTGTCCTTCCAATAACCTTAGGAGGTGAACTGGAAAGTTTCCTTATCTCTATTTTACAAATGAGGAAATGCAGCCTGAAGATTTAGGTTACTTATCTAAGGCCACACGAAGCTGAGAGAAAGACAAAGGGCAGGGGCCTGAAAACGGGGAGAAGGAGGAGAAGAAATGAAAGGAGATGGAGAGTTGGAGCTCAGGCAATTCATCTGTTTTCTGCTTCGTCAGAGATTTTTTTCCCATGTCCATGACACACAATGGAACCAAAGCAAAACCAATATTGGGTTTGGAAGGTGAGTAATTTTGTTCATTCATTCATTTTTATTCCCAAAGACTGCTTTCATGCCTGGACCATAATAAATCTCAGTAGAGTGCTTACCACAGGGATGAAATACGATTTCTCCTCCTTCTCCCTTACCATTCCCCCACATTTTCTCTTTCATTTTTGTACAGTGAGAAACCAAAGACTGAGCAGCATGACGGAGATACAGAGGTGCAGCATCCTGCAGAACAATGCCCCAGGCCTGGCTCCAGTGGAGATGAAACACATCAGGTATATTTTAGGCTGGAATCCATTTTCCATATAAAAAGTCTACTGCTGTAAGCATATTTGGAGGCTTAAACTTTCCAGATTATTAATTTCATTCTATGCTTCATAGTTTGTATTACTCTTCTGTATAAGGACCTGTCCAAAGAGTATCAGGTATAACGCAACAACATGTTACATTTCTTTTTTTGCTGTCTAAATGAAATTTCTTTAAAAGACCTTCATTAAAGTTATCAAGAGGCAGCTTTGGACTCAAGGTAAGAATTCTGTGACAGTCCCCGCTGAATCTCAGGTCTTGGCTTTACGCTTTGTAACTGGCGCTTTTTTTAAAAAGAGAGAGAGAGAAAGAGAGAAAGATATATATATATATATATATTTTAGTTTTCGGCGGACACAACATCTTTGTTTGTATGTGGCTTTTATGCTTCTAATTCTTCAGTCCGCACTTCCCTCCATCCCTAGCCCAAGAGTGATTTTTTTTTCCCCAAAATTGGATTTTGTGAATCTTTTACTTAAAAATCAATTGGTCCTTTGTCAACAATTGGTTGAAACTCTTTTTCTTGCTGTTCAAGGTCTTCTGATCAAGGTCTTCTGTGACTTAACCAGGTTGATGTCTTTGGGCCTGACTACAACTCCTTCCCTGGCTCCACGTCCCATCTTTCTTGGACCTTCCTCTGACTTTCCCTATGTGTCACCCCCGCTGCCATTTTCCCTTTCTGTACCTTACCGGTTGGTGGGGATGAGAAGGGAACAATTGAGGAATGTTTCCCTTGTTCTAAATCCATCTTCTCATGAATCCTCCACATATTTCACCAGTTAAAATTAATTTCTGTTTCTTTAGTGTGTTACCGCATTATGTCTTGGCATTATGTCCTATCTCCTATTGTAATTATTTTTTTATGGCTTTATCTCCCTCCTGGCCCTTGTCTTTATATCTTATTTACTACCCTTTCAGGAAGCTGAGCTCAGTGCTTGGCACATACTTGCTGTTATAGTCAGGAGACTTTGGTTTGAGGCATATGACCTTGTGTGTCTTTCACCCTCTGCAAAGTTTATTTTCACTTGAAGAATTGAGAATAGGGATGTGCTTACCTCATAGGGCTGTCAGAGAATTGAGGTGGTTGTTTGTGAATAGACTTTCTTGCCTGCAGAATAGGCTGTGGAGGAATTCCTGCTCTGGAGATGAGGAGGTTGGGAGGCTAAAAAGAACAATAGACCTTCCCATACTTTACAACAATGAATTGGAGGATTTATTGTCTCCCATATTTTCTCTTTGTTTGACCAAGATTTAATTTTGTGTTTGGTACATATGTACATCTGTGATACTCCTTCTTGGACTCTTAATTTTTCTCACAACATGAATCTTTTTGATATTCTTGCAAAAGCAATGAATCTTTTTACAAAATAATATTTTTGACTGCATAAAATAAAGCAATAAGATGGCCAAGAATAATTACATTGAAATATAGTTCTACCTATAGATGCCTTGAGGACTTATAACTGCCGTTAAAAATTCTGAGAATGCCTTAAAAGCTTAAAATCTGAAAGTAAACTTGAGAGTCACTAATTCCTACATTCTTATTTTATAGATGGGGAAAATGCAATCTCAATGACAGTTCCTCCAACACATAGATAGTTTGCATTCTGTAGAAATTCACAAGAACCTAATACTTCTGTTTACTATAATTCTAGCCACACACACAAAAATAAACCTTGGAATTATTTGTACTTTGCCTCTCTTTTCTAGCTAAAAATACTGTGTACTTGCTGGGGTGAATGCTATTTGGAGAGATTTACTGACTGATCATTTCAATTCAAGATGGATATCAAAATGGAGACTTCCTAAATATCTAGTCCTCCCCTCCAAAGTACATTTGCCCCATCAAGGTTATCCTAGTATTAATTATTCATAGGAGAGCACTGACAAATTCTAATTGCAAATAAGTGCCATTGCTTTCGATTGCATAATTTATGATTCCATTTGTTAAACTAAGACAATGGGAGTTGATGAAAGGCATTAAGTGACCCTAAATTAAAGGTAAATTGGGTTCAAAGGCTTGTCTCCATGTGAGTGGACTTGAAGTTGTCTGCTTTCCCAAGACCCTCTGGGGATGTAGGCACCAGGTGAGCTGTGTTCCATCCAGTCTTGTGTCTGGCTGGAGATGCTTCAGTTTGGGCTTCCTGGAGATGTGCTGTCCAGCCCATGGTGAGACGGCCTCTTGCCCATCTCTCTCCAGGGCTCAGGGCCCAGTTTCTGGGCCTTGGCCGAATATGGTCTGGCTGGACAGCTTTTTCTGCATTGTGCTCTGACATTTTGCTGAAGGGATTTGGACAAGATGGCAAAACTGGCACTGGGGAAGTTCATTGGAAATTATTTTCTTGAAAATGAGGCAAATGTTTTACTTTCCATGTGTCAGATACTCCCACAGGTCAACTTCTCATAGAGGTTAAGTGCAACCTCTGAAAATGCTCACTGCTTTTGTTGTTCTTACTCTGTAACTCAAGACAAAGACTGAACTAAAGATGAATTTTTGCATAATAAATTTTAAGATCAATCTGTTAAAGAAAGAGTGGGTTTGGGGGAAGGTAATTTATGGTGTATTTGGTGATTCAAGATAGACATTGTGAGAATTCATTGCAAGAGTTTGACTTCCCTTTCTTTGAAGAAAGAGAGTGGTTACTAGGAAATATTTGGATCTTGAATATTGTAGATTTGTTCTACAAGGATGAAATTTCATCCATGCAAAAGGAAATAGTCCAGAGGTAATGGACTTTGAGATAACTGCATTTGTATAATGTTCTCTGATTAATTAATGAGCAAGATGATGGGTTCATTGACTTCTGATTGTATGTTGTATACTGGTCACTTGTGGGACAAACAACCAACCCAGACTGTCCACCATCTTGCCAGGTGTCAGGGGACTGATAGCTATACAGGGAGCCTGTTTCCTGCTAGGTCAGGGGCTGGATTTAGCTGTTGTCTGACACCCAGACCAGGCCAGGCAGCATCGTCTACCAGGAAGCTGGGAGATACCAGTAAGGCCAGCACACCCAGAATTCTCTACATCAGAGGAACCAGAGGAGGCGGGAGACCCTGGCAAAGGGAAGGTTTTCTGCAAAGGAGCACCCAAGGTCTGTCCCTCTCTGTGCAACTGCAGGGATACCTTCCTGTCTACTGCCTAGTGAGAGCAAATGGACTCATGAGAAAGGTATTCTTGTGAGAAGAATTTCTTGAGACAGATTTATGAAGGCGAAGCATCTCTCTCCAGATCTGAGGGCAGTATCCTGGGATCAGGCTGTGCTGGCCTCTCTCTGGCCTGATGCCTACAATGCTGGTCTGAAACCCGTGTCTACACCTGCTGCTCAAAAGTCTTGTTTCAGTCTTATTACTTGGTGTGAATCTCTGGGGGTGCTGACATGAGCTAGTAGGGTCCCAGTTTCCATCTGCTAAATTTCAGTGCAGCAGTTCTTTCTTGAGCCATCTCAATTCTTGTTCTCAATCATCCACAGCATAGATCTGACTGTTCTTTGAAATGGTGGGCTGAAGAGTGAGTCTCCACTCATGGCTGGTCAGGGTGAAGCTTGGTCTCATGTCTTCTGACTTTGAAATTTAGAGCTTTAAAAGGAGAAGGTGGGAGAGCATGGAGTGGGTGGAGCCTGAGCTGTTTGGGAGTGGGGGCTTCACAAGGATAGGGCATGGACTGAGATTGGCAGGAAGAGAAGATGGCATATGTGCTTCAGAGGGTGTAAGTGAGACAGTGTCTCAGCTCTACCACTGCTAGCTTGACAGGCAAAAATGAGGAGCCTGTCCTCTCTGAGCGTTTGTTTCCTCATCAGAGCAAGGAACCCCAGGGAATGCATGTGTAGGGGAGCTGTTGTAGACATCAGATAAGTGCTGATTTGGTGAGTGGCCAAAATTGACTCTTCAGTGGGTGTTTGGTCCCATTCCTTTTCTATGAAAAACTGTTCCTCTGGAAGTTTTAGTAGCTCCTGGCATTTGGAAGGAATGTAAGAGGGATGCTAAAGACGGCAGTGAGATTTGTTTGCAGGGGCTTGGGATCCAGATGTGGCCTTGTGACCTTGATTCCTTCCTCTCATGTATCTCGGCTTTGGCTCTGTGGCTGGGGATTGAGTGTAATGTTTTCTGAGTCTGCACGTTATGATGGTTGCTGTCCCAGCCCTTCCACTGGGTTACTTTATTTGTGATGCCTACCCCACTTTTGTTCTGTTTTCTCTCATTGTGTCTTTCCTCTCTAATGAGGGTCACAACTGAGAAATATCTGAAGTTCTTTAAGATTAAGCCTGCATTGGCCAGTAGGTAGATTTAAGAGCCTTGCAAGAGGCCTCCAATTCTGGCTTTAGGTATCAGGGAATAACAGGAAAATACATTAGGAGGCAGGTGGGGAAAGAAGGGAGCACTGGAATTATTCTCAGGTTTGTAATGTTAGTAAGGTGGTCTTCAGCATTAACTTTGTATCCAGTTGGTATAGAAAGAGAGATATTGGCTCTGCTCTGTAATTTTTTTTTTTTTTTTTTTAGGTTATTCGGGGCCAAAGGGATCAGTAGATAAGTCCTCCTGCTTGTTTGAGAATGGTGAAAAGATGCAGATGGTCAGAGTCTAAGGTACAGTGATAGAACACAGAAGAGGGAGACTGGAGAATTAGATGTTGGGAAGGCTTGTGAAGAGTATGCTTGGACTTGATTCTGTAGTTAATAGTTATTCAAATGGTGCTTATAAGCAGAAAAATTATATATAATTAAATTACTGTTCTAGAACTATCCCTCTGGATGCTTAAATAGAGAATGGATTGAGTGAGTGAGCCTGGAGGCAGAAAGGCCAATTAGGAGACTATGGATTATAGACATGATGATGGTTTGGAGATGGAGAGGAAGGGCAGATGGAGAGACATATCTGCTGTCAAAATGACAGGAAGGTTGGCTTGGTGTGCCATTAGTTTGTATCAAATTTTTGAGGAAGGTAAGTGGAGTGTGGCCCTTAAACAGAGGCCAGAGTTGGAATCCCAGAGGAGGTTTAATTTGGCTGGAGGGACAGCTCCTAATGAAATGGGTAGTGGGCTGTGGGACTGGGTGAACCCTGTGCCATCACGGGTGGAAGGCTTACAGCATCTGCTCTAACTCCATGAGCCCAGAAAGGGAATGACTTGTTCAAGGTGATTTGGAAAGTTCATTGGTAATAGTTAACAATTAGTAAAATTAATTTTTAAAAAGTAAAAAAAAAATAAAGATAATTATAGCTATCCTGGGAAACACTCCTGACAACCTTATCAGCAGAATGGGAAACACTTTGAAGATGTGCAGATTCTCACTGGGGCTTCCCCAAAAGTCATCTTCACTATCTCTGGGCTGGGGTTTGTCTCACTGCTCCATCTTTGAACTAGCCCTGCTTTTTACCTTCAGACTAGCAGTGGCCAAGGTAGCCCAGGGGATGGAGCTGAGGAGGTAATCCTGCCAGGGAGTGAATGGCACTGTGATGTGTATGTGTGTGTGTGTGTGTGTGTGTATATGCATGTGTGTTTGTGGTGTGTGGTGTGTGTGTGTCTATGTGTGTTTGTGGTATGTGTATGTGTGTGTGCGTGTGTGTGCCTGTGTGTATGTGTTGCTGCTGGCACTAGATAACCCTCCTTGTCTGAGCATTACTTAGCCATCCTACTATAAACTTGATGAGAAATTAGAATAAACTAGGTGTATTAAGAATTGTAATGCAGGGCTGGGGATGTGGCTCAAGTGGTGGCCCGCTCTCCTGGCATGCGCAGGGCTCTGGGTTCAATCCTCAGCACCACATAAAAATAAAAAATAAAGATGTTGTATCCACTGAAAACTAAAAAATAAATATTAAAAAAACCTCTCTCTCTCTTTAAAAAAAAGAATTGTAATGCAAAAATAAATAAATAAATAAAAAGAAATTAGAATAAACTAAACCCAACATTAATAAAAGGGAAGAAATAATGAAGATCAGAGTAGAAATAAACAAAACAGACAATAAAAAATTCAAAAGATCAATGGAACAAAATTTTAGCTAGATTAAGGACAAAGACTCAAATAAGTAAAATCAGAGATAATCAGAGGTGGACAATGAAAAATAACAACCAATGTCACAGAAACACAAAGGATTATGTGTCTATTATATGAACAACTATGTGCTGACAAATTGCAAAAACCTGGAAGAAGTAGGTAAAATTCCTGGACACATACAACCCATCCAAACTGAGTCGTGAGGAGGTTGGGTACCTTTCCCAAAGCCAGAGGTATAGTTCTCAAAGGCTAATGCTTAGGAAAACAAAGACTATTTTTAAGATTTCTTTTTGTGGCTTGCAGTCATGAATTGGGTTAATTCTAGTTTGTCCTGCTCAACTCTGGCGTGAAATGAGTGAGCCATCTTCATGACAAGTGATTTTCTCTCTTAGGAGGGGATCTTCGTGGAAGATTCATAGCCCTGGCTCCCAGTGCCCTCTCCTGGATCTTGGAGCGCTACAGGCACCCCTCTTCTTTCCTACACTGCCCAGAGTCCTTGGGAATACTAGCTGGCGAATATCCAGGGACTTAATCTGGAGACAGCTCAAGGGGAGACTGGCCTGCACTAGCAGTACGGGCTCTCAAACCTTCACTGTGGCCTTGGCTGAGACTCTTCCTTCCTGTCACTTGGACCTTTTCTGTCTTGTCCTCCTTCTCTGGGACCCCCCAACCCTGCTGCTCTCTTGTTTAACCATTTTCTCCCTTTTTCATGCCCACCCCATTGATTGGCCCAGTGGGGCTCATCCAATTTGGGTGGTGGATGCAGAGGGCCCCATTCTTCATGACGATGTTTGTTCCTGTGGATTTTGCCTTGCCCAAAGTCCTCAGAGGCTTTCGGACAGCCGTCAGGAGAGTTCTCCTTTGGGTCTCTGCTACAGCTCTTCCTGGTGTACTCAGTTCTAAGTAGCAGGGCTGCTTCATGGGTTTCTGCAGCACCACACAAGCAAGTCATCAATATGGAGGACAGCTGCCATCTAGTGAGTGCCCAGTGTGTGACTTCACTGAAACAGCTTTCTGCATGTGATCTACTTTAACCATCACAGTAGCCAAGTGAGATGAGTATTTCTAACCTCACCAGACAAGAGAGGAAGCTGCAGCTCCGAGAGGTGAAAAGACCCTACGTCTCACAGCTGGTGTGGTGGAGGTGAGACTCGAACTGAGAGTATGAAAGTCTGGCTCCATCTGCTGCATCAAAATAGCCTTCTGATTGAATAAGAGAGGTTTATGACACTGGGGCAACACTAGCCTGATTCAAATTCCTCTAGGCTGCTCTGTCTTTGTACAGGAAATCTGTGTGCTTAGGGGACTGACAGTGGGTCAATTCACAGAATGGACAGGACTTAACCTGGCAATGTTGTTGTAACGTATGAGCAGCTTGAGTAATATAATAAGGATGTGCAGGTCCTAGAACTTGGAAGGCTCAGGTTTTCGACTATTGGAAGCTACTAAAATAAAATGCCTACAGCTTCTCCATGAGGAGATAAAAAGAAATAATATCAAAACTGCTTTCAGATTCTGTCTTTCCTGAATTCCAAATCCTTCAGACACCTAGGATTACATGCAATTTTAATTAAGAAGGTATCAAAGTCTAATGAGTGCCTAAGAACAATGTGGCGTAAAATTGAGGTGGGGTGATGTGGAAGGGGGAGAGAAGCATCAACCACAGTTAAGTGTGAGATCAAGAAATTTCAGTTGTTTTGTTCAGAAAGAAGAGGTGTGAGCTCAATGGGAGGAGACCCAAATCTGAAAAAGTGGGCCCAATCACAAAGGGAAGGTTATTACAACTGAGGAAACTTTTCTGGGATCAGGATTGAGAAGAACTAATGGGAACTTGATTTTTTTTTTTTTTAAGCACATATAAGAAGCATCCTCCTTTTCTGGAGCAGTTGACAATATTTTTCCCCAGGGATGTCAGAGAGGTAGCCAAGATATGGGAGGCCTGGCATTCCTGGCAGCAATACGTAAAGTAAGAACCCTGTCCTGAAGAACAGTAGTGGCAGGTGGGGGCTGGACTGCAAAAATGTCCTTCTACTGCATAAACACTGACCTCCAGACCCCACCAGGGCATCTAGGCAGGGTTCAATTTAAGGGATTCCCTGGATATTTTTCTTTAAGACTTTGACCTTACTGGAGCTCAGGGATTTATGTACCAAGCAGATTCCTACATAATATTTGAACTGATCCAACAAAATATTTTAAGGTATAGTGCAAAAGACTGATGGTGTCAGGAGAGAATGGTGCTGCAAAGCAGCTATAAATATCCACTCCTTTCAAAGGAGGCAAAATAAAACAAGTGAAAGTCAACTACCCCAGGAACAATACAATAAATTCCAGCTTTCGTTAAGCTTAAAATCTGCCTCTTAGATGACTTTTACGCTAAGTTCCAGTTTCCTCTGCTTTCCCCGTAATGGCAAATGCACATTTAGAAATCAGTACATTCCCTGCTACCCATTTTAAAATAAGGGACCCTGCTCATAAATTGGTTGACTTGGTGCAGTGAGAGGTAAAGAGGGAGTATTAATGGCCCTGGAATAATGGCCTCCAGAATAATGGCCACCAAATATGGCCATGCCTTAGTCCCTGGAACCTGTGACTATGTTACTTTATTTGTCAAAAAAGACTCTGTAGATGTGATTATAGTTAAGGACTGAAGAGGGGACATTCTCCAGAATTATCCACGTGTGCCCAGTATAATCATTTGAGTACTAAAAAATGAAGAACATTTCAAGTTTCTGAGAACCAGAGATAGAAGTAGAAGAGAGACTCTATTTGCCATTGCTGGCTTTGAAGATGGAGCCAAGGAACACAATTTTCTGCAGAGTGATAGGTACATGTATGAGTTCAGTAAAGGTTTTATGAATGGAGGGAGAAGAAAGGAAGGAAAAGAAAGAAATGAAGTAAGGAAGGAAGGAAGAAAGGAGATTTTGGTCAAGTACATCTCTTAGAAGACTCAATGGCACTCATTTATTTTCCCCCATCTTAAGGCTTTAAGATGAGCCCAGCACGGTGCCAAGTACTGAGGAGGTACAGAGGGATACAAGTCAAGGTCATTTTCTTGAGGAGCTTCCAACCCAGTACATGGAGGAAAAGAGACATAATGAGCCTGAAGCTGTGAGTGCCGCACACCTCAAGAGGAAGCTGGAGTGAGGCAAGAGGGCCTTCTTGGAGAGTGGAGGCATCCATCTGGGTCTTGAAGACCAATCAGGGTGATGATGGTGGCGCAAGGACTTTTCAAGCAAGGGACAAAACAGATTTAGGTGGTTAGCAAGGACAGAGATAGATGAAAACAGTGACTTGGGTGGAGTTTAATGTGGAATGGGAATAAATCAGGCCAGTAATGTGGAATAAATGTAGTGGTTTATGCGCCGTGTCATGGTTACCAGTGCCGGGGATTGAGAAGGAAACGGCATTTTCCCTACTCTGAAGGAACCAATAGCTTAGTGGGAACATATGAAAGCCAAGGACTTGTCCAGTATCTAGTACATGTTAGTAGATTTCAGTAAATATTGGTTTGCAGTTAATTAATCATATACAAATTAAACACATACAAATATGTCATCAGGAATATTACTCACAGATGAGGGCACAAATTGCTTTTTCAGCTGCTGTATTGGTTATTCATTGCTGCGAAGCAAATTATCTCCAAACTTAGCAACTTAAAACAAAAACCATCTACTGTCTGTTTCTGAGAGGAGGAATCCAAGCACGGCTTAGCTGACGCCCCTGGGTCAGTTCTTTTTCCTTTTTTTTTTTTTTTTTGTGTGTGTGTGTGTGGATATTGGGGATTGAACCCGGAGGTGCTTTATCATTAAGCTACACCTCAGTCTTTTTTATTTTGAGATAGTTTTGCTAAGCTGCTGAGGGCCTTGTTAAATTGCAGAGACTGGCTTCATATTTTTGGTGGCCCTTCCCCATCCTTTCAAATAGCTGGGGTTACAGGTGGGCACCACTATGGTCAGCTGAGTCCCATCTTTTACGAGGCTGCTCAGGGCATTAGCTGAAGATACCATTATTTCTAGGCTCATTGGGGCAGGGGAATCTGCTTAAAGGTCCCCCATGCAGCTGTTGGCAGGACTCACTTTCTCAAGGACAGTTTTACTGAAGCCGCCACCTCTTACTGGGGGTGGGCTAGAGGTTGCCCTCAGCTCCTGTCCACATCAGTTTGTCCAGAGGGCAATGAAGCAGTTAGATTCTCTCAGAGAGTTTGAGAGGAAGCCAGAAGGAAAAAACAAGATAGAAACCACAGTCTTTTGTATCTTAAATCTTGTGACATTCCTTCACCTTTGCTGTATCCTGTTAGGAATAAGCCACCAGGTCCAGCCCACATTAGAGACAGTACAAAGGTGTGCATACCAGAGGAAGGAGAGGCTGCCTATCACAGTTGGGAGATCAGTTGGTCCCTTTTCCTTCCATACTGCAGAGGGAAGGACTTCTATGAAGACCCCCACGCAAAGGACATAGACATAGCCCACCCACATTCCTCCAGAGACGACCAGCTCTACCACAGTTTGTGTGACCTACCTCACATTTAGGGAGGTACCAACCAGAGACCATTTTGCCTTGGCAGAAAAAATGTTTATAACATTTCAGATTTAGGGACTTCCTAGGAATCAGTAATCAAGGCCAGAAATAAAAGGAGAGGGAGACACAATAAGGGGTGAGGCCTAGGGAAGAATAGAGGTACCTTGGAATAGGCAGAGGGGAGTGAAAGGAGTGGAGGGGGCATAGGGGTAGAAAATATACTAGAATGAATTGGACATTATTACCCTACGTGCATACGTGACTGCACAACCGGTGTGATTCTACATCATGTACAACCAGACGAATGAGAAGTTCTACTCCATTTAGGTATGAGGTGTCAAAATGCATTCTACTGTCATATATAACTAATTAGAACAAATTTTAAAAGGGAAGGTAGAAATCTTTCATTTAAATGTGGAAGAATATTGCTAAAGAATAGGGGAAACTTGTGTTTCAATTCAATATGGTAGATATTGCTTTAAGAGGTTAAACTCTGAGCCCATTTCCTCATCTATGAAATGGGTAGTGTGGTCATTTAATATGCTTTGTGGTCATCCAGGAGATTCTGAATGCACTTCCCACGACAGGGAAATTTCCCTAATTTCCAGGAAACCATTATCAGCTTCCTCTGTAGTTCTGGTATGGACCTTTGATGTAGGCTCTGCCAGTCAGAGGGCTGATGAGAGATGTTTGAGTTTATTTATTTATTTTTTCAAATATATTTTTATTGTGGTATACTATGCATAGCCTAAAGGTTACCATCTAAACCACTTGAAGTGTACAGTTTAATGAAGTGCACTGGCAATGTTGTGCAGCCATCATCACTCTCCACCACCAGAACTAAATAATAATACTTTTTAAACAACAGCTTGGTGATTTTGAGGCAGAGAATTCCCAGCTTATTTTGTGAAACACTGATGTCGTATGAGCATTGAGTGTTGCTACCACGATGGGAAAAACAGGACATGTGAAATGTAATTCCTGGATTCATGCAGTTTCTCTTTGTTAGAGAACCAAATAATAATATATGTGGAATAAAGAATAAGCTCAGACAGAATAAAAATAATTGATACACATAAGTAGATGAATCATTATACCTATATGCACACCCATTGTATGGACAGGGAGCTTCCAGTAGAAGACAAGAGAATAAATATGATTGAAAATAAAGGCTATGGTCTTGAATTGGACTGGACAGAAGTATGTGGTATTTCCTAGGCATAAAGATAATGAAGGCAGGATTCCAGGCAAAGGAAATACTACAATTAGGTAAGAACCACTAACTCATTTCTTCAAAGATTGTAAACTAGTTGATATAAGTCAGACTTTATGCTTACTTCAAATGTATTCCCCATGTGGAAGTAAGGAGTAATTAAATTCCATTAGTCTTTTAGCAAGGAGCAAATGTATAAATAGGCACAATAGAATCAAATAGATTTTGGTCACAGGGTTGTAGTGAAACCTCAGATCACTTCATTTAAATAATGACTAGGAGAGTTCTCATTTGCTCAGTATTCTTCCTTGCAGTGAAACATCAGAATTTCTTCTGCTAGAGTTCAAATTACCTGCATCTGGTGTTCTCAAGATCACAGACAACAGTTTAGAGTTTAAACCTTCCGTCCTCCTCCAGGTGTGGGAGGGTCTCAAGTAGTTTCTCTGTAATTCCCCCCGTGGCTCTCTCCCCTCTTGCCTCTTCACAAACAGAGCCTTTTGAAAAAGCTGTCACACAAATCAGTTTGTTTTTCCATCTATTGACTTAGGATTCAGATTTCAAAATTCTGTAAATCATCATCTCCTTACTCTTTTTTCTGTGTTCTTGCAGTTGACCTTGTTTTACGAATCTATTTACTTCTGAGATTGTTATCTTGGAGCTGGGGGTCCACCTGTGGTTTGAGTGAGGCCCTCTAAAATTCGGGTGTTGTCAATGTGGTAGTTTCACGAGCTGAAAGGGCCACGAGGTCTTGCTCAGGTGGAAAGGATTGAGGACCCCAGGGCCACGAGGTCTTGCTCTGTGGAAAGGATTGAGGACCCCAGGGCCACGAGGTCTTGCTCAGGTGGAAAGGATTGAGGACCCCAGGGCCACGAGGTCTTGCTCTGTGGAAAGGATTGAGGATCTGATAAAAGGGGCCAGATGGAGCGTTGGCTTCTCTGCTGTTCCGCCCTTGTGCTGTCTTCGCTGGTGAGTGTGGCAACAGGTGCCATCTTGGGAGCAGAGCGGCCCTTCCCAGTCAGCTGAGCCGGTAAGAGTTTTAACCTTGGGCTTAGCCTCCAGATCTGTGAGAAATGCATTTCTGTCACTTATAAATTACTCAGCCTCAAGTATTCTGTTATGCTGTAGACTTTCTTATTTATCAGGTCCCAACTGTGGGACGGCTCTCCCCCCTAGGCTCACACCAGGCGGGTGGCGCAGTTGTGTTGGGGGGGCCACTGTGCCGGGTTAACACCTGTTGGGGGAGGAGGTAGGGTTGGGAAATAGGGTACCTGCTCAAATGGTGATGTGATCTGATAGCCATGCCCAGCAAAGAAAGGGCGAGGAAGGTTTTCCAAGATGGAGTGGGTCTGCTTCTAGTGCCAGGGTGTCTGGTGATGTGGGGGGGAGCTGGGTGATGGCCTTGGGCTGTGGATAGGTAGCAGCTGATTGACCTGCGGGGGAGCGGCACCGTCTGGAGCTCTGCGGAGGTGCTGGTGCTGGTAGGTGTTTCTGCTAAGCCGCTTGTGAGCCCTGCATGAGCTAGAACTGCGGGCTTTGGGTTCGGAGTCTGGAGACTTACTCGAGCCCAGGGGCTCTGATTTCTGTGCTGGTAGACGCAGCGCTGGTGATTTCTGAGGAAATCCGCGGTATAGGGGGCTTCTCATACTCTGAGATGTTGTATTCCGTCTAGGTGAGACCTTGTGGAGGAGCTGCCTGCTTTTTTGGTTTCATGCCACAGAGCAGCCAGAAACAGGACTTCTCTATTCCTCCATCTCCCCGCCGTGTCACCACTATTTCTAGAACATTATGTGAGATGTTTGAATTTAAAGTGCACTCATGAGCAACAAGACAGGAGGAGCAGTGGATTTTCTGGGGATTGTGGTGGCAGAGGCTTTGGCTGGGGGAGACCCCTCATTCTGACCCCAGCCCAGCATTAACAATGTAGTTCATACGTATTATGACTTGTTTGTGTGCCTATGGCCAGGGTTGACACTGGAGACTTCTGCCGTATGCTTTGGGTTTTGTTCCTAGGTGCCAAGCTCTGACCTGTCATAAATTGAATTTCACTTCTGCTTAAACTGCCTAAAATATATACTGTTTAGCCACTGACAATGTCGACTAAACTACTGCCTCAGAATATTATGGGGATAAAAAATTATGTGTATATAGCATCTAATACAGTGCTTTATATGTAGTTAGCTCTAAACAAATAGTAGCTTATAATAGTTACTGGTCCTTTCTGTCAATGTCTCTTGGGTACATGATGAACAGAAGTCAAATCTCAATTGCATGCTCAGTCCTGGATGATTTGCCCCACAAGGAGGCATTGGGTAATGTTTGGGAGGATTTTGGGTTGTCACAACTAGGGGAAGGGTGCTGTTGGCGTCTTGGGGACCGGATGCACAGGATAGTCTGCACAGCAAAGAATTATCCAGTCCCCTATCAACAGTGCTGATGCTGAGAAACCCTGCTGTAGACTCAGAAGTTAGATGATATCTGGCCACTACTCTGCACCCTGTTAATCACAACCTACTAGGTTCTTCCAGAATGGTTTCCAACATGGAAAACCCTGAGACGAGAATGCCAGAGTGCAAGTCCAACTGCACAAATCCATGTCCATGGAGAGCTCTTCCAGGGCTATATGACAACAGGATAGGGAGTGGTCCAAGTTTTCATAAATGTCTTCCTAAGGTCCAGGATTAAGCAGTTAGGAAAAAAAATGAAGAAATATCTCCTGATAGGTTGGACTTCCTTTTCTTTGATTTTGATGGTGCTCTTTTAGTTTGTGGACTTTTCTGTCAGGGAATCTTGGTATTTCTCTCATAGACCATAAATCTTATTTCCATGTATAGCAATAGAAAGTCTGTGCAGTTAAGCACTTTTATTAGTACACAAAAAATTGAAACATAAAACATTGAATAGGCTATTTTTTTAACTACAGATTGCAACTGAAACCATTGCCGTGCAGTTCAACTTTACAATGACTTTGTCTCATTGAAAATGGAAAATGTATCCGAGAGGAGACAATGGTAATATAGTACCAGTAGTGATTGTGGGATCCTCATTAAGGTTCTTTACATCCCTGGGCTTCAGCTTCCCTTTTGTAAGATGGAGGGGGAACTATATATAACCTCAAAGTCTTCCAAAGTTCTGGGATTCTCGGGGGGCAGCCTAGCTCCAGGAATTTCGGGGCCCTCCAAGTGGGAGGCAGTCTCCTGAGTTTGTTGGGGCATGCTGGATACAGATCCAACTTCAGGGCCTTGTCTAAACAGAAGCCAAGATCACTTCCACCTGGCAGGGTGCTTCTGTGAAGGTCATGTGGTAAAAGGTCATTGTTTTTTAGTTCAAGTGATCAGCTGTGATAAAGAGTTTCTGGGAAATAGAGCTTGGCCCTGCACCCAGGTTTGACCTTGAATTTCATAACCCAGCAATGGTTCTGCCTTCAACTAAGGCTCTAACTTCCTAGCCTTATTCTTAAGGTTATAGGTTACAACCTCCTTGGGTGGAGGAACAGTGTCTGATTCATATCTGTGTGCTCTGTGTAAGGTCCTGTGTGGGCGTATTATATACACAAATATTTTTACTTTCCCAAGTAATATGTACATTCTATATATTTATGCACTTTTATTTTAATAAAAATCTTAATTGAAGCATAAAAGTGCACACAAATCAGTGGATGATCAAAGGCAGTGCTGACAATCCTCTTCAGGAGGAGCAGCTTCTGCACCAGAGAAGTTTCCCAGGACTCTTTCCAATGAGTCTTCACCCACCACCACTCTGACTTTCAACACTGTGGTTAATTTTGCTTGTTTCTTGAATCTTATGTAAATGAAATAAAATTGTATGTTCTGACTATTTGCACAACTTTTTTGTGAGTTTTGTTATTGCATCTAACAATAGGTACCATTTTTCACTGTTGAAGACTTTTAGATTATGCATACAGCCGACGTTTCTGTTGTTGAACATTTGGGTTTTTCAGTTTTGTACTGTATGCTGCTGTGAACACTCTTGCATATACACTTTCATGATCATGAATTTCTATTGGGTATGTGCCTAGACATAATAACTATGTCATAGGATCTGATAAGTTTTCACCTTCAATACCCCTAAAACAGATGATTGACTTTTACTCAGCTATGCACTGTATTGGTATTGTCTCTTTAAACATTTTATTTTAAATTCATAACAATTGCACACATTCATGGGGTACAGACGATGTTTTGATACTTGTATACATGGTGTAATGATCAAATCGGGGTAAACAGTGTATCCATTACCTCAAACACTTACCATTCCTCTGATCATATTCAAAAATCCTTTCTTCAAGCTATGTTGAAATATACAAAGCATTATTAACAATAGTCACCTTATTGTGCAACAGAACATCAGAACTTATTCCTATCTAAATCAACTTTTTTAGATACCACATATGGGATTATACATGTGGTGTTTCTCTTTATCTGTCCTATTTCACAACACAAATATCCTCCAGGTTCATCTATATTGTCACAAATGACAGGATTTCATTTTTTATGGTTAAATAGTATACCATTGTGTGTGTGCATAAATGCACACACACATGCTCAGGCTAGCCTTGACTTGCTATTCTCCTGTCTGAGCTTCCCAAGTATGTTAATTTTTTGAGAAACTTCACACTTGTAGTCTCTGGTATGGTGGTATATAGACTTCTTTCCTTTTTTTTTTTTTTTTTTAATTTATGGGGGTTGTTGGTCTCTATAATTACTTTAGTAACTGCAGTGGGGTGTCTTACTGCAGTCTTCATTGCATTTTCCCACTGGTTAATAATGTTGAATACCATTTGATATTCTAATTATTTGAATATATTTCAAAGTAAAATGTCTGGCTAAAACCATTTTGAGTTTGAAAAAATTGTATTAACTTTGTCTTTTTGATAATAAGGGATCTTTATATATTTTGAATATATCCCCTAGGTTAACTCACTGTATATTGCAAACATTTTCTACTCTTGGACTTAATGGCTTTAAGTTTAATTTAAAAAAGTCCAAATCATCTGTTTTACTTCCAAGTTTCATTGATTTTTATGTCCTTTTAAGGAAAGCTTTGCCCAAATTGTCTGTAAAGGTATCATCCCATGTAGTGTTTCAATACACTTATTATTTTGTCTTTTAAATATCAACCCGCAATCATAGAATTATCAATTTTCACAAAAAACTTCTGGGATTTTTATTTGAATTAGTTGAAGTCTACTTATTATCCTAGGGAGAATTGGTATCTTGACAACATTGGATCTTCCAATGTTACTTTTCTTTAGCTAGTCTTTATACCATAGTTCCAGTGTAGACACATTACACAAATTTTGTTAGATACATCCCTCGGTATTTAAAATGTTATTATTTTAAATAATTTTTAAAATGAATTTTATAATTAACATACAGAAATATATACCATTTTAAAATGAATTTTATAATTATTAACATACAGAAATATATACCATATCTAATATTTCTAATAGTTTGATTCTTTTAAATTTTTCATGTAGAAAATCGGACAGTGAACAGTGACAGACTTGTATCCTAATTCTTACGGCTTTTATTTCTTTTGCTTGCCTGGTTACTGATGCTAGGATTATCAAATACACTGCTGAATGGAAGTGATAAAAGTGGAGTTGTTATCATTCCTAATCTCGGGAGAAAACCTTCAGTACTCCCTATTCAAAATCATGTGAGTAGTTTTTTGAAAATGTTTTTGACTAACTTAAGAAAGTGCTCTTTGTTTTCTAGTTTTCGGAGTCTTTACAATTATTTGCAATAACTTAGTTTCCCTTTATTTCAATTTCTTATTAGTTTTTTATAACAAGTTTATTCTGGTCTTCATGAAGTCAATTTGGGAACTATTCCCTCTTGCTAGTTTCTGAAAGAATGTGAGATTGTTTTCATTTAGTTCATTGCTCATCCTTAAACATTTGGGGGAAAATAAAGCAAATCACCAGCAAAACCCACTTGTCTTGAAATTTTCTTTTAGGACTTTTTAAAGAAATGGTTTTAATTATAGATTCAATTTTAAGTAGGCATATATCACTGATCTCTTCTATTTTTATATCCATGCATGCGAGGAAAATACTCTACCAACTGAGCTATATCCTCAGCCCCCAGTAAGCTGTGTTTTTAAAGGAATTTCCAAATTTATTTTTATATAACTTTTTTGATCTTATCCTTTTACTATATCCTGCAAACTGTAATTTGTCCTTATTTATTCCCTTACTGTTAATTTGTATTTTTTATTGATAATTTTTTTTTCTGAGAGTTTGTCAATTGTATTAGTATTTCGGAGAAAATCATCTTTTGGCTTTATATATATATATATTTGTATTATCTTACTAATATATATATTTGTATTATCTTACTAATTTGTTATTTTTTCTCTGATCTTTTTGATTTTTAAGTGCTTAGATCATTATTTTTTTTTAGTTTAGTGTTTCAATATATACAATTAAAACTAAAAAGTTTGGCACACCCTCAATCTTTATGTATTCTGATTTTCATTATAACTCAAGGTAATTTTGTATTTTTTTTGTGATTTCTTTTTGACCCATGAGTTGCTTAGAAGTGTTAAATTTTTCAAAACTAAGAAATTTTCTTTCTACATTGTTTTTGATTTCTACCTCAATTTTTTAATTGTAGGAACAAAACACACTGAAAGATTCTAATCTTTGAAATTATTGGTACTTCTATTGTGACTTAACATATGGTTAGTTTTAGTAAATGTTCCATCAACATTTGAAACAGAACTGCAGGTACTGGGGACAGAGCTCTAAATAGGTGAATTAGTTATATTTATTAGTTACATTGCTCAGGTTGTCTATTTTTTGCCTGCCAAAGTTCTTAACCACCAGTTCTTAAAACCTAATTTTTATTTGAATCACTATTATTTTGTTTAAAACATTATTGCTTCGTTTGTTGAAACCACTATCGTACTGGGAATGTGTGGTTTTCTTCTTTGTACAGTTGCACCTAATCTCACTTGATGCTAGAATGAAGAGCACAGAAAATGTGGTCCCTTGTATTACTAGCGTTTGGGACTTTGTCTTTGATACCAGGGTGAGATATTCCCAGGTTCTATGTGATCCCAGCCTCTAAAGCTAAAATGTACATTACTGTCACCTTTCCTCTGGAAACCTTGGTTTTCACAATTTTTTTCCATCTATTTTGAGAATGTAATTATTTGTAAAGGGAAGGTTAAATTGAATTGAAGGGAGAAGAGAAAAAAAATGGTGAGAAAGTTGTTATTGATTATTTTTCTCCAGATCACAGGCTAGAACTCACTGTCTAGTAAAGGATAATGTTCCTGATTTGTGAATTGGTTTATTTGAACAGTCCTAGGGAGCTACAAACTTCAATCCACTTAGCAATCATTTTAACACATCACTGTTATTGACAGAAAATAGTTACTTGGAAATAGACATCACATACCTGTATTTTACGTCTAAATAGTGGAGATAATAATGTTCCCCCAAATTGAGACCATCCGGCTGTTAATGTAAAATATTTTCTACAAAATGTTGGTATATTCCATGTTTCACCACAGTATTTTATTAGATATTAATATGTAATCTGGAAGACAAGGACATGAGGAAGTTTATAGGAAAAATGGTAATAACTGAAGGAGCTAGCCGAAGATTATTTATGTCTTGTAATAATGGAAACATTATTGCTATTAAATTACTTGGGAGAAAAAACTGTTCTGCAGAGCTGAGTCCTTTATTCCCCTCCAGTGGTATCATACTGTGGTGGACAGAGCTAGTCGGGAGAACAGAGCAGTGCCCTGTCTGCCACCCACCTGCTCTGTGACCTTGGGCAGAGCAGTCCCCCAACTTGGTGCCACTCTGCGCTTATCTGTAAAAAGCCAGTGGCTGCTGTAACCCAAAGATCAGGGCAGATTAGCCAAAATGGGAAAGATGTGGAGAGCCCCTGGGATTTAAATGCGTGGGCATTTGGAAAACATTTCCCCAGCTTTCTGTCTCATTTCTGGTTTAGTTATTAGACACTTAAAAATGTCTCATCATTTTTTCCCCCTGTACTGAGGACTGAACCCAGGGTCTTGTGAATCCGATGACATTTTTAACCTACTTTACCATATTTCAATCAAATTGTAGACTCCCAGAAAAGAGATTTGTTTGCTCCCATGTCAAAGTGAAGGATGTTGGGCTGCTCTCAAGTGGTCACTGGAATGGTCCCCACTCAAATTCTTGTGGCCCTGGCCTAGCACGGTTCTCCGCATAGCCAACTATGCACTCTGCTATTTTCTGATGTAACTGATACAACACATGCCCTTGTTCCCACGCCGCTCCCTTTTGCTGGGTAAGTGCCTGGGATCCAGGAGTCCAAGAAGGTGCTCGAAGGGCACAAGAGCACATGGGTGCCAATCTGACGTGGCACGAGAGCATGGCTGTCCACGGCTAGAGGTGACAGAGGAATTCTGAAGGCCATGGTGGGTGTTAACAGCTTCCCAAGAACAGTGAAGGAGCCCTTGTCACAGGAAGAATGGTCTGGGGAGGTGACTTTCGGGAGAGAAGGGATCCTAAGAATGTGTGGTAGGAAACCCATGTAGCTCCTGAGGGAGAGGACCAGGGAAGCAGGGCTTTGGGAAAGGAACTGGAGGACTTGACTCCCTGCTTGTACCCTCAGGGGAAACGGTACTTCCTTACACAGAAGTAGGTTCCGCCTCTGTAGATCTAGTGCCTGAATCGGTGCTTCCTCTCCATGCTGAGTCCTGTGATCATCTTGGGGGACCTCTCCGTCCACGTGAGTAAGGTAATTTGTACCTTGTCTTTACACTTTCTCCACCTCCTGCACTCGGTGACCTCATCTCTCTTCCTTTTGTACACATTCCTCCGTCACTTGGAACCACTCCATGTTAGGGATCTACTCGGTCTCCTGTCCTCCCGGGGATCTGACCAGATCTTTCTCACAGCACCTATTTTTCCAATTCTGAGGCTTCCAGCTCCTTGATCCTCTCATCTCATCTCATCTCAGTCCATCAGCTTCCTGTTGTCTTGTTATCTGTGCAGCCTGTCCTGAATTGTTGAATTCTATCACCAGGATCCTCAATTTGTGATGTCTTATTTGATTGCCCCATCTGAAAAACCCCTTTAGTGTCTACAGAATTTCCCTCTATTTACATCAAAAGTGATATTCCTCAGATATCTATTTCCCACCCACAATCTTTATCAAGGTTGTCATCTGTTTCTTCCTCCTCTCATCTCATTCTGCCTGAGAGGATGACTCTCAGAGGATGTGAAAAATGTCTAAACTGATAAAGCAAAAATAAAGAGTAAAGAAAAAAATAAAAGGAAGTGGAGGAACATTCTTGATTCCAAATGCACCTGTAGCTACCACCTTTGTTCAACTGAATTTGTCTGAAATTGAACTTTGCTCACTGGTAGCACTTCCACAATTATTTATGCCAGGCTCTGGGCAAGGTGCTGGGAGTGAGAGCTGAGGATGACACAGCACTGTTCCCCAAGTAGCTTGTAGCTTCAGTAGTACAGCAGGGTAGAGCAGAGCCTTGGAATGGGAACCAGTTCAGTGTGCTAGAGTAGGATGCAGATGTTGACCCTTGGGGACAGTTCAGTGCTGCAGGGCAATGGAGGGAATGTGTACAGCCTTGACTAAGGCTGAGTAAGGTTCTGTAGGCCAAGCAAGCGTATTCACACTTTATGTCCTTCCCTGAAAGAGGTGGGCATCCTGTGCACACACTTCTTAGACACAGGGAAGAGTGTGGTTTCGGCTCTTCATAGAATTTTCCCCAGCAGCCCAGGTAAGCTTCCTATTTGGCTCCACAGGTTGGGAGGCAGGGATGTGCACATGCCTGGGAGTGGAGAAGAGAAACGGGGGCGGGGAAGGAGCACCAGCTGATTGGCAGGGCTTGGACACTGACACCAGAGCAGCTGCGTCCCTTTCAGCCTCTGGTTGGAGAGAATACAGTCTGGCTTCCTAGGTCGAGATAGGGTATTCCTGGAAACTAACCAGGGTGGGCTGCATATGGCTGGCCCTGACCTCCATTAAATTTGAAGAAAAAGCGTTCTTCTGCTCCCGAGGAGCCTTACGTTTCTTTCCTCTTGTGTTCCTCATATCTTCAGTCTGGAAAGACTAATCAGAGCAGTGGCTGAGCTGAGCAAGGAATGTCAGGCAGGGAGCCTGGGGGCCTCACAACCTGTTGGGTGCACTGCCCGCATCCTCAGTGAGGTCCTCTGGGCATCCCTCTGGACATAAGTCCAGAAAAGTCTGTGGGTGAATTTTAAGAGACCATTCTTGAGCTTAAAGTGAGAAAATCCTGGTCTGATTCTGGCACTTCCCCTTTGGTTGTGCTTTCAGGGGCCTATCTGAGTCACTGCTGCACCCTGGTCCTCTGGGCTTGGTTTCCATTTGAGACATTCTGATCAGACATTCCCGTCGGGAAAAGCCCTCCCCACCTCCCTCCCCCCCCTCCCCATCCCTCCCCACCCTATCATTGCTGGAGCGCTCACTTTCTACTAGGCTCTGAGAATTTGCAGCTGGGACCCACAGACTGTTTACACAGACCCAAAACCAAAGGATAAGGAGTTGGCTAATTCGGGGCATTGTTTTGTTTATTTGCTTGTTTAGGGCAGGAGTAAGAACCGGCACTTTTTTCTTAGTTTCACAAAATTTCATTTATCACCATCTCACAGGATACTGGTTGGTTGGGGAAACAGTACTTAGCCTGTATAGGAAAAATATCTACAGACTATTAGGATTATACCTCTGGAAGAAAATTAAAAGTTTGCTGCATTCTGTGTTTAAAATATGACACATTAGAGATGATTTTATGGCTGTTCCTAAGACCCAACCAGAAGAATGTTTTCCTTTGTAATTCTCACTGAAAGCAAACTGTCTCCTTAGGTAAGAAAAAAAGCAATTGAGCCTTTTCTGATTAGATTCTCCCCTTCTGCTAGAGCCTTGACAAGAAAGAATCCAATGGCAGATAGATGCAGTAGGAGCAGGTGGTATTGTGGGGAGGATTTAAGTCTCCATTTGCATGTGTGATATGAGGGGGGGTGCAAGTGGACCCCCTGATGGCTTCACTTGGGAAATCAGCAGCCTAACATATGGCAGTGCAGAAGCTACCTTATTGCCATCCAGGGAGTCATCATTACCGCCTCCACCTACTGTACATGATGGAGAGTGCTCAGATCACCCAGGTGCCCCCAATGTGGGGACCAGGCTTGCAAGATAAAAAGGTGGCCCACTGATGTCTCTTTTGACCTTTCCCTTTTGTACATATTATCCAATTACTTCTTTGACTCCTAAGAACATTTTTGTTGTTAAATTGAGCATCTAGTGCTGAGATTACTAATCCATAAGGAGAGGCAGGAGGATTTGCACAAGCTGGTCCTTAGAGCCTCAAGCTAATAGCAAAGTCATATTGCTAGATAAACTGCAGGGTACACCAAAGCCACTTTTGGTTGTTTGCTCCCTGGTGACCAGGAATATGTAAGCTGGCCATGCCAATGAAAGCCCATCTCAATACAATGCCAGTGATGAATAGTGATGGTGACAATGTGGCTTGAGGCGGATATAAAAAATTGATTAAACTTTAGATTTGTGTGGTACTTAGATTCCTTGTTTAAGCCTTTTGAAACTTGACAGATACCCTGCTGGACTGTCACAGGTATCTGTCGGATGAGCTGGACTATGTCATAGGTATCTGTCTGATTATCATAGGAATCATAGGATCCTGGTAAAGTATAAAAAGACTAATTCTCACTACTGAGAAAAATTCCCATTTCTTCTAGAGATAAAATGGTATATTGCTGTCACTGTTTCTCTTGTGGCCATATCTTAGTTGTTGAAAAGAATGAGGAAATCACTTGACATTCAGTCATTCCCTGAGCCTGGAAAGCATATGGTAGACCTACGTGTAGACAGTAACATTATTTTGAAATTAATTACATGTATAATTAATTATCTGTTAACTGTTTCAACCTATCAAAAGTTTCAGCTTAGTTTTGTTTACTAAAGACTTCTGGAAAATGATGGTGATAAGGGAGACATAATGATACGTATTTACATACCTAATGCTCTACGGCTTATGCACGTATTACTTTACCTGACCTAACTCTTGCCAATATCCTGTGAAATAGCTGATGGCCTCATATACAAAATAGAGTGGCTATCAGGGAGGCAAAGGGTTAACACAGCCAGCAGAATCTGGACAAAAATTTAAATTTCTTATCTTATGCTCTTTCAGCCTCATTGCCATTAGGAGACTTTGGCTGCAGTTCAAGAGAAGCCACTCTGTAGCTGGGAGGCTGTAAGAAAATTGCTTTGCCTCATTGGTCTTGGTTTCCTAATCTATGGAATCCAGTAATCAATACTTGTCTGAACATATTTGGATTCACAGAAGAAGACTAAGAAAGTATAAAGTGGAAAAAGCAGTGGGTATTCTCTAGTCTTCCTCTTTCCTAGCCAGAAGTGTGAGAAGTACAGAGCCCTCCCATGGCAAAGGTTCTTATATCTGCTGCCATTTTCTATAGTCATCTATAATCACTGTTTTCAGCAATCTCTGACCTTGATTCCTGAGACAGAGAATAGCTTTTAGACTCTTTGGCATTTTGGATAGCTTTATTAAAATTGGACCTCCTCTTTTCCCTAAAGGTTGATTTCTGTGTTTTATATCTACCTCTGAACTCATTTCCCTGTACCATGACCTCACTCTTCAGGCAGATTCCTGACCTTTATACAATCATAAGTTTTTGCCTGGGTATTCGATCCTAGACCCCACCGGTAGGCCTGTTTGTTATCACTATTCTCACCCTCATGAACACCTGGTTCATGCAGACGAATTTTGGCAGCACAGCCTATGGTATTCATAAGTTTCAGACTTTGTACTTATGAGTACAAAGAGATGGGGTTTTCTCCAAAATTGTTCTTTCTGCTTGGGGAAAAGCCAGGAATCCCAAACACAAGAGTTTTCATTTGGGTCCTTTTTGAATAGCTCCGTCTATCCATTGTCTCCAGTGGTCCCAGCACTCGGAACACATGGAGCAAATGACTTCCCTTCCTAGAGTTGAATGAGGGAGTCCACGGGAGGTGCCACAGAGAGCAGAAGGCCAGTTAATGAATTGTGGGGAAACTCATAAGCCATGTTAGTCAGCTTTCTGTCACTGACAAATACCTGAGATTATCAACTTATGAGGTTTATTTTGGCTCAAAGTTTTAGTTTCGGTCCACAATTACTTGACCCTGCTGCGTAGCACAGCAAGATCAAGTGGTAGAGCAAAATTGCTTACCTCATGACCAAGAAGCATAAAAGAGGAGGAGGAAGGGGCTTGAGTCCCTCTAGCCCTTTCAAGGGCATGCCTCCAGTGACGAAGATCTCCCACCCAGCCTGACCTCTTGAAATTTCTACCACCTGTAAAAGCACCTTACTGGGGACCAAATCTTAATCACATGGACTCTTGGGAACATTCTAGATCCAAAACATAGCATAAACATCCCAGTGAGAATGGCTTTCCTTACCAAGGGCTATTTTGGAATCTGTTTCCATGTAGTGAGAAGACAGTCCAATAAGTGTCATCTTAATTCGCAGAATAGTATCTACTTGTAGAGTAAACAAGTTGACTAAGTGTTTTCAAGAAAGGGGCTAGGCTGGAGCTGAGACACTCGTATTCATGTGTAGAAATCCAGAAGAAAGCTCTGTTGGTGACCCTGCAATAAACTTGACTTTTCTTGGTGTAATGAAAAGTTGGGTCCTGGGTAACTTACATTGAAGAAATGCTAACATTATGCCCATGCTAAAATGGGAACTGAACTAACATGGACATTCTTTCTAACCTTGAATCTTTGTACCTGCACGAGCCCAAGTACCTGTTAATCGTTCAGATTAGTGGAGCAGAGAATTGGATGTGATTCTGTCAATTTAGCCTGTCTAGACAGGAGCATTCAGGGAATACAGAGACCTGAATTCTAGTATTTGTGAAACGATGGGAGTTCTTAATTCTTTTGAGACCTCATTTTTTTTTTATCTATAAAATGGCAGGTGGAGGAAGTTCACATGGAGGATATTTATGGCTTCCTCCTGCTCTAAATGTTTAATTCTGTTTCCTTCTCTCCTCTTCCAACAAGAAGCTCTGTTTCTGTATCCCGTCCCCTCTCTCTGCCAAGTAGGCTGGGCAGAATATCTCCCCACTGGGTAAATATTAAATAAACAGATGGTTGGCCAAGTTCACCTGGCATCAAATGTTTTCAGATACAAAATGTAGCTTCTTTGGGTTCTAAAAAAGGAGATTTTAATACCAGCCAGAGAGTTTGAGAAGAATTTACTCACGATGCTACAGATCATATTATAATTAGATTTGCTGTACATCTAAATTAAATTATTTCACTAATTATGGATGTCTGACATTTCGCCTGTAGGTGAACTTTGCAAGGTTGAGTTGAGTTCAGATTAGTTTCTTTTCATCCTTAGGGTGAGATGAACTGGAACACTCCATTTCTTTGATCTGCTTAGTTGACCTCCTCTGGTCTCCAGTGATCTCTCAGTATGAGGGAGCTTTCGCCTCCTGCAGAGTTTCTTCCCCTGCTAACTAGTAGACAGGACATACAGACTCTTCTGGTAGATAAGGTTGCAACATGGTTTTGAGAGTTTAACTCCTGATTCTTTTAAACTCCCCACATCCCTCTCCCATTCTACCTACTTGGCTTCCTCCTGCTCTCCTCACTGGATACATCTCCCTTCCTTCCCTCAAGTGCTTCCACAGAGCCGCCTCACCCCTGTACTCCCTGTCTTTCATTATTCATAATCATGCACACCACCATTGTTGATTTATGCACAACAAGGTTTTCCCCTCTGATTTCAGAAAAGGGCACATCCTGAGGCACAGTCCTGGTACTTTCTCCCAGGCCCAACTCTGTTAATGAGAGCAAAGCACTTTGCTGTAGACTGAATTTTGTGTTCCCCAAATGTATGTATTGAAACTTCATCCCTGATGTGATGGTACTAGGAGGTGGGATCTTTGCAGAGGATTAAGTCATGAATGCAAAAATCCTCGTGAATGGGACTATTCTTATTGGAGAGCCTGTAGAACTCCCTTGCTCTTCCCATGTGTGAGCACACGGGGTGAAGTCATGAACCAGGAAGTGGGCCCACAGCAGACACTGAACTACCTGTGCCCTGGTCTTGGACTTCCTAGCCTCCAGAACTGTGAGGAATGTCTCTGTGGCTTATACGCCATCCAGTTTATGGGATTCCTTTATATTAACTCAAACAGAAAATCATTCTTTCTGAGTAACTCAAACCCAAAAATCTGAAGTGAGCCCCAAGTTTTTTTTTTCTTTCAAGAAAATCTTTCATGGTGTCTTATATAATGAGTCTCACTCAATAGTGTCAAAATTTAAAGAGGGTTTTGTTTGGAAATAGCTATATAGTTCTCTTTCCTCAATTTCTCAAAGTTTTCAATTTCTATGTCTGAGAGTAGTCTCTATTAGCAATATTTTTATTTTGCTCACTGTAGGGATTATTTAGGTTAGATTTTTATAAAATCCCTTGAGCTTCTCAGAGGACTGTTTCTCCTTGAATGCAGAGATCTATGTATGCAAATGAAATGCTGAAATTGGTGTCTATAACTGCAGAACACATGCTAGCTGCCACAATTACCTACCTTAACCATACCTATCCTAGAATTATTTCTGGCCAAAAAGAGGGGAAAATCATTCTTGATTCTTATCCACATGAGTAAGACAACCAGGCAGCAAGGTGAAAGCAGCTGAGGCTCTGGTTTGTCTCCCTAAGCTTTTCCCTCTCCCCAGACCCCATTTTCCACACCTCCTACCTGGATCCTTCTCTCATCCTCTTTTCTGGCTCAAGTGTGAACTTTGTTGATAACAGACATTTGTGTGAGCTAAAACATCGTAGTTAAATGTATTTTAATATTTTTAGACTGTTGCATAACTTTATAGTGAATTCATCTTTTGAATTGTTTTTGACATCCTCACGATGTTGGATTCCTTCATTTTTATGGCAGGAGTGATGGTGTTGTTAACTTGAGCTTGTTTGACTTGGCTTTCTCTATTTTCTTTCCTCCATGACTGTCTTTCCTTATTTGGCATTTCTGTGTTTGCTTCATGTTGGTTCCCAATCCTCTGGCTCTCAGGGCAAAACTGGGTCTAAAAATGAAATTTTGAGTATCTTAACTCACAGAAACATCGAGGATATTTCAGATTAAATTACAAAGCCAGTGGCTACCCCAAACCAAAGAAGGATCAGAATTTGGGATCGAAAAGACAAAGGTAGTTTTTATAATTAAGAGGAGGGTTGATGCCAATCTGTGCTGGCACCAGCAGCGCGGCAGGTGCTAGATTTGCCATGTCCCCCATCAGCAGATGACAGTCTTCAGTTTCAACACTGATATAAACAAAAACACTTTAGTTAAGGTTGTTCCAAGATCAAATTGAGGGTAGGTTGAAGGAAATCTGAGTAGTGAGATGGTGTAACACAAACCAGAGAAAGCTGATAATCTACGTCCCTACCTTTTTCACACCCAAAGAAAGTACAACTGTCAGTTGTAAAACGAAGTGCATTTGTTTTTTCTAGATTTTTCAAGAGATCGTAAACTATTAACTTACCAAAGCCAAAATATCTAAGCACATCATTTTGCCTTTTAAACTATAGGAATTTAATGGAGGAAGTCTGTTACCTTAAGTCGTTTTTATCTCTGATCAATACCCTGAAATTGTCTGGAATTTTGAGTCAGTAAAACAGTCTCAAGTTATGATACTGAGGATATTTGGTAATACATACAGCTACTGAGTCTCTTGGTGGGAAGTAATAGATATTTTTATTCCCCAGTTATAAAACATCCCAACTGTTTGATCATTGAACATTACTCTGTTTTCAAAACCCATTATATCACAATGGTAGAATACATACCATTCTTCACTTCTGAGTAATGACTGAGCTACTGGTGTTGAAGAGCTATAAACCATATTGTCTCTACCTTTCCCCTGAGCTGAGAACACATCAGCCTAACATGCAGTGGGGAATTTGGATGAGAAGGGAACAGTGAGTGGAGACTTTGTGGCCAAGGGCATGGAATTAAAAATTCTACAGTTTATCTACTGGCATAAAATCCTTTCTAGCTACTTATTAGTGTTTTTTAATTAATCTTTTTTACTTCCTACCCACAACCACCCCCTCTAACATCTCTCATACCTAAACAGTTTCCTTTTTTTTAGGGATAAAAGAAAAGTGCTGCTCCTATTGCTTTAGTTCAGTTGTGAATACTGAAATACATTCGACAAGCACCATTTTCCTGTATTTTGGATTTTAACCCAAGGTCCATTTGTATGTGTTCTCTTTTTTGCAAGCTGGAGTGCTTTCTCCCAGTGTCTTATCAATGGTATCACTTAGACTCTGGAACCAGTGTGCTTTCTTTTAAAAGTGTTACAGGCGCATTTGGGGGATGTAAAGGTAGGCCCAAAGGTTTCTCAAAGAATGCTGGAAGAAACAAACTGTCAAATGAAACTGCACAGGATCACTTGTAGCTGAATCTAAACTCCTAACCGTGTGTGTGTGTGTGTGTGTGTGTGTGTGTGTGTGTGTGTGTTTGTGTTTCTCATTCCTGGTGTGTTGCATGGATCCTCTTGAAGTCTCCCTGTGGAGCTGTCAGTACCAATGTGACATCCCAATGGTAACATCCCAGTGTCCTGCCCTGGATCATAATGGGTGCAGGGCCTTTGTCCTTGTTGCACTGAACCTGAATTGCCAAATCCAGGGCAGCTCGGCCTTTTCATACAACTCAGTTTGGGGAGTTTTCATTTGATTTCTATTTGTTTCCCTTTCAATCTTCTGTATAGAGATGGGAAGTTTTGTACTATCTCTTTTATATTTCCTTGGATAGAAATCTTTTAGAATTACGACCTGATTTCACAACCAGGTGGACATTGTCATGCTTCTTATCCACCATTTGTTGATTCACAATTCTAGATTTCATTGATCTCCTGGCATAAAATCATTTTTGTGTTAGCTTTCTGTCAGTCTAACAAAATACCTGATAAGAAAGTTTATTTTGACTCATGGTTTTAGAAGTTCCAGTCCATAATTGGGTGGATCCATTGTTTTCAGGCTGTTGGTTGGGGTGCTGGATGGCAATAAATAAGAACAAGGTAATAAATAATAAACAAGAACAACTTGGAGTGGGAGACATTTATTTTGACTCGAGGTTTCAGGGGATGGTCAGCCAACTCCATTGCTCTGGTGTGGGTGAGACAGAACATGGCCCCAGGGCCTGGCAGAGGAAAGCTGCTCACTTCTTGGCAGCCAGGAAGGAGAAACGGGTGAGGAACCAGGGATAGATACTTAATACCAGAGGACTTGCTGTTATGAGCTTTTGGGGACACCTCATATCTAAACCATATGTTAACAATACAAGAAGTTTCAGAGGTGAAATGTTTAGATGATGAGAACTTTAACCTAATCCACTGATAGAGTAACTGAGTTGTAAATGTAGACAAGTAGGGTGTGGCTGGAGAAAGTGGGTCACTGGGGGGGGCATGCCTTTGGGGTTTGTGTATTGTCCCTGGTCAACAGAGAATTCCCACTGTTTCCTGATTGTTACTTTCATCCTCCAAACCCTTCCAGCATGATGTCCTATCTCACTTTGGGCCCAGAGATATGAAGTTGGCCATCTATGGAGTGCAACCTCTGAAACCATGAGCCAAATAAACTTTTCCTCCAGTTATTCTTGTCAGGTCTTTTGGTCATGGTGACAAAAAAGCTGACTTAAACACACACCTAGTAATTTCCTCCAGCCACACCCCACCTGCCCAGAGTTACCACCCACTAATGGGCTAGCAAACAGGAAGGTTCTGAGTCTCTTGCTCTAGGCCTTCCTCACTCAAGATGTTGAGTGTGTTCCTTGTTGAGGGAGAGGTGGGGATCGTACATGCTTCTTGATCAGATAGAGAAGGTTCATCACAAGTTCTTAAGTGGAATCTACTCCCTTCCTTCTCTTCCCCTCCAGAAGCATGTGGCTGGGATCTTGATTAAGTAGACATGATCTGTTGGCTCAACATTTCCCTCCAGTGTGCTGGCCCAAGGTCCAACTTGGACAGTACGAGTTAGAATTTTCATTTTTTTGCCACATTTGTAAGTTACATCACCTGGGATAGCTTTTCTCACTAATAAAAGGTATTTTGATCTTCATAGACATGGTTCCTTTTCCTTCTGCTAATTCTGAACTTGGACAAAAAACAGTGTTTTATTTCTTGGGATATAGAAAACCCAGCGTCTGCTATGCACGGAAAGAATCAATGTAGACACACTTTAAGGGTGAAAAGTTTTAGAAGCAAGTCTGAGAACAAGTAACTAATCAGATTCTCAAAAAAAAAAAAAAAAAAAAAAAAATCTTTGAGCATCATGTTTAAGGAGCTCTGCACGGATCTTCTAGAAACTGGACATTTGGTTCCATTTTCTCATCTTCTTGCCTTGAAATGAGCTTGCAGTTCCACTGATCATGCTCCTCAAAGTCTTGCTGGAGCCACTGCCCATTCCCCCAGCTAGCTGGCCCTGCCTTTCCAAGCTCGGCCTTCTTTGGCTTCCTGACCCCCTTTAAAGACTGTCTGCATCTTCTGATCTTATCAGCTGGAGTATGAGCTCCTGAGAGGAGTGTAAAACTGCTTAATAATTGCTGTGTGTCCCCTAAACTGCCTAGCATGTAAGTCATTTATGGATCACACATATTTGCACTGTGCTTTAGTTTAGCTTAGTCATTCTCTCCCTTGCTCCAGTAAGAGTCCTTTGAGGGATTCATTAGATACATATATCTATAGAATAGACAAGTCTTAAGGAAATTGATGTTTTTCTTGATGTCAAAAAACTAGGAGAAAACAGACCCAGTATTCAAATAGATCTTGATTCCTAGTTCATAGCTTCTTCCAAGTCACAGTGCCATTTCCCTTAGCATTGCTCAGCTTCCTACATTAGAATTCTCTACAGGAGAAATATGTTTATTTAGAAACACAATCAGATTGCCAACTCTGCCAAGCAACCAGCGCTGGTTTCAGAAAGAGTTGAAAGTTGCTAGTGTCTTCCCTAGCTTCCTGGGCCTTCCTAACTCCCCGCTGGAACAGAGTAAGGAAAGTCGTCGCCAGTTCAGAATATCTGTTAAAATTTGTCCTTTTAACAGAGAGCAGCCGAATTCGAATGGCCAGGGCAGGTGCCATTAAACACAATCTGCTAAAATTCCTAGGGCAAACCCTAGACTTCATTGTCTGACTCCTCTCCCTCAGACTGCGACTTCTGCATGAACCCTTCCCTGTGGCCATCTTGAATTGGAGCTTGTAAGTCTCCTGAAGGAGAATTCCCTGTCTCTCTATGAATCTCCTCTGGATTCTCCTCTCTGGGAGAAGGACCTTCTATCTCCCCGGAGGCCGGCCTCTGATTCTCCTGTCTATGGTTTTCCTCCAGATTATTTCGGTTTGGTTCAGGCAAGGCTAAGTTTTTTACTTTTGGTCTTGCCCGGAGGTTTTTTGTTGGAATATAATTTTTTAGTTTCTAACTATCTTAGAGGAAAAGAGATTTCCTTAGCCTCAGGCAATTTTTTCCATTTGAATAGACTTAATGGCTCTCTGAATAGATCTTCAGGGGCCTATGGACTTTGGCCCAGGTAATCAAAAAGACAGATCTCTAATTCTGACCAAACTTCGTGAATGTGAATATTGTCAATGTTTCCAGGTAACTCATTAGAAAGGCAAATTTTATGTAATTTCCTTTCTAATTTGTCCCATGTATGTAAATTTGGTGAATCTTGGTCACAAAACCAAGGGCAAAATTTACCCACAATCTTTAAGAATTGTAGCAGCTGGGTCGTCTTGACCTGCTTTCCTTTCTGATTGTCTCTAAGATAGTCAAATACATGTCTCTATCGGTAGAAGTCGAATTTCCCATCATTATAGTTTTTTTAACGTCCCTTTGCTGCAAAAACTGCCTGGTACTTCCGTGACCCTAAAAATTGTCACAAATTCTGCCTTTCCATAGTGCGCTTTCCTAACTCAACCTAGTCAATTTAACTCTCACCCCACGTTGGGTGCCACTTCTGCCAAGCAACCAGTGCTGGCTTAAAGAAGGTTCGAATTGTGAGCAAAATGCTAGGGAGTTTTAAATTAAAGAGACAAGCCTCTAATTACCTTTAAAATCAGCTCCAGGATGGCTTCTCCTAGCTCCAGCCTCTAGCCACCTGATGCGGTAGCGAGGTTTACTGAAGAGGCTATCACGCGAGAGAACACACCAGGGAGTGGACTTTTATTGGGGAGCAAAAAATTCTGGGGAAAATTCCATCCAATGAAGGTTAAGGGGGGCAGCATCCCAAGGTCAGGGGGCGAAGATTGGATCTCCGGGGCAGTGGCCAGACACACCTCTGCACAGACAAGCCCTAGGACCTGGAGAAGGGTGGGGAAAGCTCTGACAAAGCTGTGCCTAAGTGCCTCTCACCCAGCCAGGGAGGTAACACAAATCATGTGCGAGGATGGTCTCTCACAGCCAACTCATTTTTTTTTTTTGGATCCCACTCTTTAGGGAGGTGTGAGAAGGCAAGAACAAGAGAAAACTTAATTTTTTTGTGTAAGGCATTGATGACAATTTTGGTTATGTGTGCTTCCAGAAAAAGGGTGACTAGATTTTGCAGGAGATAGGGAGGCATTAGACATAAATATGGCTAATGAAAAATTCCCTTTGGAAAGCTTGGCAGAAGGATGTTTTAAGAAAAACTTGAGATACAAAAATTAGAGTTTCTTTATCATTCATTTAGCACATGATCTATTCCCAGCTCCATGGTTTAGGAAAATCTCCCCATGAACACCTGTCTCAAGAGTTCTATGTCAAGGAAACGAGAGAAAAGTGGTGATGCTCCATTTTGGGTCAGTGAGAAAGAAAAGTTGGAGTGGGGAGGAGCAGAGAGACTCAAGAGGTCAAAGGCTCAGATAGGAAAGGGAAACAGATGGCATGGAAATTTTAGCCCTAGGGAATTCACAGGTATCTTGGGGATGGCATGGAACATCCCCAGGAGGAAGACTGGAGGTTAAAGGTAACTTTATTTAGATCTCCAAAGTCAGGGTGTCTCCAGTAGGTGTTTGGATGGACTTTCTGAATGTGTTAGTCATCTCCCCATTACTACAACAGTTCCTGAGATGACCTATAAATAGAAGAGTTTGTCTTGGCTCACTGATTTCACTGTCCACTCCATGATCAATTGGCCCTGTCACTTAGCCAGACATCATGACTGCAATTCTCATGGCCAGGAAGCAAAGAGAATGAGGAAGAGGTTGAGGTACTACAATCCTTTTCAAGAGCAGACCCTTACTGACTCAAAGATGTCTCACTAGGCCCCACCCCTTAAAGGGTCCCAAAAGTACCATTCTGGAGATGAACCCTTTAGCACATTGGCCTTTGGAAGACACTTAAGATACAAAGTATTTCACTCTATGAGGAGCTGTCAGTGACAATAAAGGGAACATGGTGCTTTAGGAAATTAATGTGATCCTTTTATTCTCTCTTCAAAGCCCTTGTGTATTTTAGGGGAAGGAAAGTGTTAGGTGGTTGAAAGCTTTCCTGATGCCAGTTGAATCAAACTTGGTGGCATTTAAAATGCATGGGCTGCAACTCCAGAGCAGACCTATGGGAACAGCATGTGCCTCTTGGCACACACCAGGCTTTGTTCTACTGTTAAGAAATGTTTCTGGGTCTAAAGGCAATGGGACAATTGCACATTGCAAATGTTTGAAACACATTGTAGTTATTTTCTAGTTTGACTGTTCATCTAAGGAGCATGAATGGAAAGGTGGCAGGAGATAGATGAGAGCCAGCACACAGCTGTGGGATCCAGTGATGGCCAACAGAGCCCCAAAATGCATCAACTCTGCAAGGGACTCCACATTTGTCTCAGTCAATCAGGAGCATTGAACATAGATCCTGCAGCTGCTGGCAAAGGCTTAAGTAGGACAGAGATGCAGATCTGTTAGCAGCACCATAAGGGTGCTTCTTGTTGCCTCTCTCCTCATCCTCAGAAGTTAATGTGTGGGTCCTAGTGATTTATAGGCAAAACAGCTATATTGAAGGACAGTGTAGTAGAGCCGGAATCATGAGTCTGTCAGGGCTGAAGCATGATTCTTTGTCATCACTTCGTGTAACCAGCCCAGAAAGGTCTCACTCCTCTTTAGACTAATGCTGCTGCTGGTTGCACCACTACTATCACGTGTGTCCACTGTTACCACTAAATAGTCACAACTAACTGCCTGGGATAGGTCAGGCCCTGAGCCTAAGCTTTTACACTATAATCGTTTAAGTCTCATAAATCCTCTACCCTATGAGATAAGCAGTAATTATTCCAGTTTTATATGAGAAAACTAAGATTCAAATGATTAAGTGACTCCTTTTCCATCTGAGTAGAGTGTTCAAGAAAACAAAGAAATTTGTGTAATATTTCATCACACATTGTATAACAGCTGGGGAAAAAAGGCCTTTAGCATTAGGCAAACCTGAGTGTGAAGACTGGATCTGCAATTTGCTGGCTGTATGGATGTGAGCAGGTTCCAACTACCTTGAGACTGTCGCTCCATTTGTAAAGATGCTTATTCTAGTCATACTACAGTGCAAGTGATCAAGAAATGCAATCCAAATGAATGGAGTCGGAGAAGATAATGATGCTAAGTGAAGTTAGCCAATCCCAAAACGCCAAATGCTGAATGTTTTCTCTGATATAAGGGAGACTGATTCATAGTGGTGTAGGGAGGGGCAGCATGGGAGAAATAGATGAATTCTAGATGGGGCAGAGGGGTGAGATGGGAAGGGAGGGGGCATGGGGTTAAAACGAATGGTGGAATGAGATGGATGTCATTATCCAAAGTACATGTATGAAGACACGAATGGTGTGAATATACTTTGTATACAACCAAAGACATGAAAAATTGTGCTCTATATGTGTAATATGACAGCAGAATGAATTACAGTTCATAACAAATTAGAATAAAAAATTAAACAAAATGCTATCCCTTTTTTAATGAAAATTTTTTTCTTTGCTCATGGATCAAAAAGCTTAGCCTATGACTCTATAGGGGTAAAATGATCTTTAAAGTAATGATTCCTTTGAAAGACTCTTGAAGATTTGAGCACAAAGGAGCTCTGGAAGAGCATTCTTTTTCCAAGTTTGATAAGTGATCAAGTGGTACCACTGTTTCACCCTTTTAATCTTTGCTTTTATGACCAATGTTGTTCCATAGCACAGATGGTTCTGAGTGAAGTTTACAAGATCAACATTAATAACTACTCTTTCAATTAGCTATGGCTGAACAATAAGATACTCCAAATTTAAAGCTTAAAACACAAGTTATTTATTACTGCTCCAGATTGAGTGGTTATGCTGGTGACTCCCGGACTCACCCCTCTAATTCTGGGCACTGAAGGGAATGGATGCATAATCCGAGGTGACCTCACTCACATGTCATTCCACAGTGCTGGCTGTCAGTTTTGTTGCCTTGGGCCTTGTTGGCATGGCCTTTCCTCCTCCAGCAGGTCAACAGCTTCCTCACAACATGGCTTCCTCAAAGCAGAGCTCCAGAAGACGAGCCCCAATCACAGGACTAGTGAGTCCCTGTAAGTTCATGTATGTTCATGGCCCATGGGCCACAGCAAGTCACAGGGCCAAGATCAGTTTACCTGGGAGGGACTTAGACTCTCCTCCTTGATGGTAGACATGGAAAAGAATTGTAGTCATGTTTAATTCATCACATACTTAAACAAAAAATGAAAGGTATCTGGACAATACAAGAATAAGAATTGAATTTGCAAATTGTGAATTTTTTCTGTCTCAAGAGCTTTCAGGCCTTTTCTCATCCTTATTTTGTGCAGGTAAAGCAGCACCGAGTAGCTCCTGGGCTGGTAGACTTGGTCAGCACCTATCTGTCTCCTTCCTCCATCTTTTGGCAGGTTGCTAAGGCACATCACACATCCTTTTCTTTGGAAGCTGGCTACTGAACCTCTTTAGTCGGCCATGTTCAGGAGATAATTTTAATACTATAGTTCCCCTTTCCATTCCTCACCTGTGCCCATTAGCCTACTGACCACTGACTAGGACCTGCTTCTAGGGATGGGGAACATCATGGAACTGGCTAACTGGCAAATATTACAATAGTAATGATAAATTAAAATTGCAACACATGTAATACATATAATTACTATTTTTTGTTGACCTCATTATGATTTTGGAGACTACCTTTTAACTTTATTTGAATTAATAGAGAAATATAAGTATCTCTTATAGAAATAACATTGTTTACTATTATCTAAATGCTTTTTACACTGAAATTATAAACTAGACATCTTTATCTGTTTTTGTCAGCTTTTTCACTACTGCAACTAAAATACCTGACAAGAACAATTAGAAGAGGAAAAGTTTATTTGGAAACTCACGTTTTAGAGGTCTCAGTCCATAGAAGCTAGCTCCATTCCTTTGGGCACTAGGTGGGGCAGAACATCATGGAAGAAGAGTGCTGTGGAGGGAAGTAGCTCAGGACATGATCAGGAAGCAGAAGGAGAGACTCCACCCATCAGATATAAAACATGTACCCCAAGGGCACGCCCCCAATGCCCACATCCTCCAGCCATATCCCACCTGCCTTCAGTTACCACTCAAGTTAATTTCCATCAGGGGATTAATTCACTGATTGGGTTAAGAAAGCCTTAACCCAATCACTTCACCTTTAAATTTTCTTGCATTGTCTCATACTGAGGTTTTGGGGGAATACTTAATGTAAAAACCATAACATCTGTCTATATATTTATATAAACATTGATGTATTTAACACATAGTGTATAGCACAAATATCTCAACATTCCATTTGTGTGGTTATGCTAAAACATAGTTAATCTCCTAAAAGTGGTGTCTACTTGTAATATTTTTACTGGAAAAAACATGTCATAATGAGTACTTTTCCACATATATAACTTAATATTTTCTTAGGATACATTTCCAAAGTAGACTTGCTGGGCTATAGGTTGCACATAACTTATAAAACTAATTTCATCAGCTTGCCCATCAAATCTTATGAATTTATATTTCTAAGAATTATGTGTAAGAATGAAAAGCACTCCTTCCCTCAGATTTCATGTGGTTTTCTTTTAAAAACTCAATTATTTCTTTTCTTAGCTTTTAGTTCTCTTGCCTTGGAAAAATTAAGTATTTTCAACTCGGGGAATCAGCAGAACTCAAACTAAACATCTGAATTGCAAAGAGAAGCTCTCATGAAAATATCTCAGCCCAGGATTCCTTAGAGACAAAAAGGGACAGAAAAGTCAGAAAAGCCACAGAAGCCCAGCATCCAGTGCTCTGTGTCCCAGCAGCCCATTCATGGCAGGTCAGCCATCCATACTAGGTCTGCTACAGGATCCTCCCACCCCATAGAGGCTGGGACATTTTCCAAAGCCCTCCCTCCTTCAAGATGTGCTGGTCAACTAAAGTTTCCCAGCGCAGCCTGTCGTGGGGAAGTTATTTATACTCGGACCTGATCATTGCATCGGACTTCAGGATTGATAGACAATTCCAAGGAAAAGGGCCCTATTTATTCTTTGATAAGATGGACAGAAATATCCATTCCAGGGACTCGCCAAGAACACAAGTTTTCCTTCAACTCAAAATCCCAGACTCCCTCTCCTTTCGTCATTGCTTTCTCCAATGACGTTCCTCCAGGGACACTTTGAACTCTGCAACAGAAAATAGTCCAAGGTATTTTGCCACTTGGCAGTTGCTTCCAAATAGGGTCTCTCATATCTTTGTTATGGTGTCAGTGTCTGATTAATGTCTCAAGTAACTCCACAGAGTATTATTGGAAGGCCTTCCTAGGGCTTTGCACAGGGCCTTATTTCCAGGGATTCTAATACTCTGGGGCTTGGGAGTCTGCAGACTTTTGGGATTGGAGAACAGAGCTTCACCTACTTCCCTTCTAGAGCAGGGTAGCTGCCCTAGTAGCAACCATTGCAGCCTTCCCCCTTCTCAGAGAGCCTTTTAAATTCTGAATGTTGAATTGAATCCTTGTTATAATAATACCTTACTTTTTCATACTTGAATGCAAAAGTTTTATGGCTGTTCATTTATATTATTCACTCATGTCAGAGCAAGAGGTGCTGTTAGAAATAAATCTTCTAGTTCCAATCTCTCATTTGGAAAAACTGCAGCCCAGAGAAGGGACATGAGTTGCTTCAGCTCGCACATCTTGTTGGTACCAGGCCATGGAATGAAGCCCAAGTTTTCTTCTGCCTTGGGGTGAGAAGTATTTCTCCACCACCATTTAAAAACTCTCTAGCGAATCAATTTTTGTTCTTCTCCTAAGTCATCATTGAGCAATCACCACATCCAACACTTTATAGTCATTATCACATCTGGTCCTCATGACAATTTTATTAATATTATCCTTATTTTAAAGGCAAGGAAAATTGATTTGGGAGATGTTAATTGCCTGATATGATGTATTAGTTTTCTGTGGCTGCCATGACAAAGTACTATAAACTTAGAGGCTTAAACAAATTTATTAGCTAACAATTTTGTAGCTCCTGAGTCTAAAATGGATCTGATGAGGCTAACAGCAAGGTGTTCACCGCCCTGTGCTCCCTCGCTGGAGGTTGCCAACACCATGCCTGTAACTCTGCAGACCTGTTGATGGGATAATAGGTTTCCTGCCTTTTCCACTTCCCACAGTCTGCCAGATTCCTTGCCTTGTGATCGCTTCCTCCAGCTTCAAAGCCAGCAACAACTTTGTAATCCTTATGTGGCATCTCTTGGCCCCTTCGTCTATCATCTGGTCTTTCTCTGGCCATAGCTGGGAAAGGTTCTCTACTATTAAGAACTCGCATAACTAGATAATCTAGGATAATCTGGGATAATCTCCCCATTTTCAAGGTTTGTGATCTTTACTACATTTCCATGTTCCCTTTTGCATGTAAGGTAACGTACACAGGTTAGAGCATTGGGTTTTTTTGAGAGTATCACTATTCTGCCCATCATCCCACCTTCTGGTCCCCAGATATCTACATCTGTACTTCATGCAAAATTCATTCTTATCCTCAAGTCTCCAAAAGTCTCAGTCCAAAATATGAAAGAAGCTAGTAGATCAATGAAATGTAGACCTGTTAACGGCTGGCGACCACATAGCTGCCATTTTCCTTTAACTTGGACTGTGTGATTCTCTTACTGATTTGCCTGAGTATTTCAAATCAGACATTAAACTGTGAGCTCTAAAGTCAGGACACACTGTTTTGTTGTTCACTTTACTCCAGGGCCTATCACAGTAAGCATTCAAAAATTTGCTAAATGAGTTGAAGAAAACGAGCATCTAACATATATATGAAAACATAAGAATATTTTTCCTGTTCCAGCGTCCATATTCTTAAGGTTTTTAGAGGCCCTAGAAACAGATTATAAACTTTACCAGAGCCCAGGTTACCCTTCCACATAACCTACAGGATCTTAATTACTAATAAATGTATTTTTAGGCATTGCTGCCAGGATTGGATCCTGGCCTGTGAACTCTAATTTAAGTTTATATAAAACCATTAAACGTACAGATTTCCAAATATTTGTTTCATTCCACATATTAAGATATATTCTGTGTGTATCATGATTCTAGTGGACAGAATGCTTCCTGCATTTTTTTTAACTTCTTTTTTATGATAACTGAGCCAGGGCAACCTAATGTTTTCTCTTATCATTTTTCTTATAAAGGTTTTTAAAAAAATAGCTTGCTTTAGACTAGTAATAGCCAGGAATGGCATTAGGAATAGGATTAACTCTTGATGGGCACAAGGGATTATATTAGAGATATGCAAATATTCTTTTTTTTTTTTAAGGGAGGAAATTTTTTAATGTTTATTTTTTAGTTTTAGGTGGATACAATCTTTTAAATTTTATGTGGTGGTAATGATCGAACCCAGTGCCTCACATGTGCTAGGCAAGCACTCGATCACTGAGCCACAACCCCAGACATGCAACTATTCTAAAGCTGCATTTTGGTGATGGTTGCACAACTGAGTTTCTCCAAAAAAAAAAAATTATCAAATTGTACCCATGGAAAAGGTACATTTTAATGATAAGTAAATTATACTTCAATAATTGTATTAAAAATAACTTGCCAATTATCCACTTTAGTCTGCATGTCTTCCTTTAAAAATTATTATTTTCTGCAAAGACATCCTCTGACTGCATCCCTTAAAATAAGGCCTGAACTTCTATAGCTTCATCTTGGCCTGTTAATAAGTAGAGCTGAGCACAGTCACACTGAATTGCTCCAGAACTAAGCATGGTTACCCTGTGTGCCTCATACTTTCCAAACAGTTTAAGAACAAGCAGATACTCATTCATAATCCTTACAAAATCCTAATATTTGGTCTTAATTTATCTGAGTAATTATCTTGATATGATTCAAGCCATGCATTTTTTTGTCCTACAATTCATTTAGATGTGGTAATTCAACCCCCAATCCATCACTGCTAAAGAGACAAGTCAGCTCCCCATGACACATAAAATTTAATATGCTGATGTATACACAATAGCGAGGAAAACATAGTGAGAAAATGAAATACTTATCAGCTTTTTAGTGTTTGTGGACTTAAATATCAATTACATAAATGCCTTTCTGTACAAATATACACATCATCAAATATAGATAAGTGTAGACCTGCAAATAAACATTCTTTAAAAGGTATTTAGATTAAAACAACAAAACTTTGTTTTGAGATTTTATAAATAATTCATCTGTCAAGAAGGATTTTATTCCACAGTCAAAGATTTGGACTGGCCATCTTATCCTGAGAGTATTTGGTACAAATTGAGAATCTGAACTGAAGAGACTTTGACCTTTGACTTCTTGTTATTTGGCTCAGTGTTCTGTCCCATGAGGATCATTGGTCTACCTGGTATAGTTGTAAAAGTGCAGATTCCAAATCTGAATTAGCCTATCCAAGGTGACTTTACAGATTCTGAATTAATTTTTTTGTGTGTGTTTGTAATGGCATCTTGCTGTGTTGGACAGTTGGGGTCAACACATTTTGCTTGGAATCTACATTTTAAATGAATTCTAGATAGGGCAGAGGGGTGGGAGGGAAAGGGAGGGGGCAGAGGATTAGCAATGATAGACATCATCATCCAAAGTACGTGTATGAAGACACGAATTGGTGTCAACATACTTTATAAACAACCAGAGATATGAAATATTGTGCTATATATGTGTAATAAGAATTGTATTGCATTCCACTGCCATTTAATTTTTTAAAAATCAATAAAAGCTACAAGAGATTACAATGCACAGTGATACCTAAAATACTTGATTTGTGGACAGAATGCTTTCCTGCAGTTTTTCACTCTTATAACTGAGCCAGGGGTACCTAAGAGAAAACAGTATCATTTTTTAAAGGTATTTTTAAAATAGTTTGCTTTAGACTAGCAATAGCCAATAATGGAGTTGGGAATAGGATTAACTGCTAGTACTTGGAATATTTAGCCTGAACTGTTCAGATTCATTAATAGCCAAAGAAAATAAGTGTTTCACTGCAGCTTTCCTCAAGCCTTAATGTGTGTGTGGATCACCTGGAATTCTGTTAAGGTGCAGATTCTGATTTCATAGGTATGGGATGCTCAAGCTTCCAGCAAGCTCCAGGGATGCTGGTGCTGGACAACACTTTGACTCACTAATGAGGCTTTGAATCACATCCATGCTATGGTACAGGATCAAGCACCTCCTAGAGAGCAGCGCAGAGTGTCTCCGTCAAAACCATCCCGTGAGTGAAAACACCTTTTTTAGTTGAGGTGTGAAGAGTAAGTGTACTTCCGGGAACCTGAGCTAGGGGTCTGATGGGGGGACCTCTTGGGCTGCAGAGTAGAGTTAAGGAAGGGCTGAGTGTCACTGTAGAAAAGGCAGTAGAAGGAGAAGCTGAGAACAGTCATCTAGGAGGACTACCTGGTCATAAATATAAGGGACAGAGAAGAAAGAATACTTAAAAAAAAAAAAAAAAAAAAAAAAAAATGAAGAGATCAAAGATGCCAAAAGTCATGCTCAGAAAAAAAGTCAAGAGACAGAACTCGGAAGATACCCTGAAAGCTGAGGGTTGGAGTCATAAGATGTTTACAAAACACCTACAACTTCCCCATGAGTGGAAAGGAAGCCTTAATGGATTCAGGTATGGCATCATACCTCAGAGTGGTTTTTAAATGATTCATCCTAATTATATAAGCAATAATTCCTTAACTAAAATGTGCTGAAGAATCACCTGGGAATTTGGTAGAATTAAATTCCTGTGCCCCACCATCTAAGATTCTGACCCTAGTAATGGTACCTAGGAGTCTATATTCTCAAATAGTTTTTAAAAAATACAATTTGTTTACACATTTACACATTTAGCTCTAAGTTATCTTGATTAAAAGATGCTAATCCATTAAATCAAATATGCCACTGTAAGCTAATGGAGATAGTCTTCCTTACCATTTGAAGTTGCACAAAGTTTTGAGTTCCCAAATTGATTAGAAATTGTTGAGGAAAAAAAAATCCAGTACTAGAGTCTACTTACAGATGTATGGAGACCTCCATAATTCAAGGGAGTCGGTCACAGCCCTCATTCATCACAATAATGTATATTGCAATTAATTCTGGACACTGAAGTAAATTTTCACCTCGGGTAAGGTTTTGTAGTTTTTTTATTTAAAATTTGTTCTAATTAGTTATACCTTACAAATGCATTTTGACACATTGAACACAAATGGAGCACAACTTCTCATTCCTCTGGCTGTGCATGGTGCAGAGTCACTCCAGTAGTATAATCATAATGTATACAGGGTACCAATGTCCGTCTCATTCCACAGTCCTTTCTACCCCCACAACCTCTCCTCTGCTCTCTCTCCTCTGCCCAATCCAAAGTTTCATTCTTTCCTACTGCCTCCCACCCTCCATGATGGATCAGCATCTGTTTATCAGAGAAAACATTCAGCCTTTGGGTTTTTGGGGTTTGGCTTATTTAGGTTTTGTACTTTTGACTGACATTTAAGCATCTTCTAATTTAATTCAAAAATTCATCTATTATGACCCAATTCTAAATACTTTTTTCTTTCTTAGTTATCAGGGCCAATTTATTTCTGAATAAATTGAATTTTAATATTTTTCATTGAATTTTAATACCTTAACAATCTTTATTTCCATTGTCTGACTAGCCATTTTGATTTTCAAGGTTATTGTCTTTGGCTTTGGATGATAATCAAGAAAAAGACAAACTGGATGGGTGGAGGTATGAATAAGTTCTGTCACTGGGGAAGATGTTATCAAGCGTCTTCCAAATGGCTTTCCCCATTCAAGACTCTGAGACACCCCATCAAAGGCATAGATGGACAAGACGAGGTTACTTGAGTAACTAGTGATGGATTAGGGTTTCAGAACCTGCAAACCAGCAACGGGTTTAGGACCAAAATCAGATTTTTTTTTATTAAATACTTACTCCGGTCAGGCAAGAAATATGGCATTCACGAGAGGGATTCATGGTCCCCCAGAAACTTTACTTCAAGAATTCCACTTGGAGAAACAGGGGATGGGACATTATGAGTCCCTCTAAAACTTCTGAGCAGCAAGGAGAAATAAATGGTTGTTAAACTGCTTTGAAAATGAGAAATTTCCACTCAACAGCAAGTTACGCTGATTATTATGTCTAAAGGACTCTTCATGTTGGAATTTGACAGGATTATTCACATAGAATTATTTATTGGAAAGAGATACTTACTGTACCCTAAATGTGAGGGGACAATTTTAATGTACTGACATATATAAAATAGGTCAAGAGAGAAATACATTGAATGGATGAGGAAACCCGTTTAAGGTTAAAGAAACAAATATGAGGTATTTGAATTATCTGCAACTTTTCTGCTCCAGTAGTGTGGCTAATTAAGAGTTGACTGTGGAAGTATTTATTCAGCTCTGCCTTTGAATCTCAAAGATTGTCATAAATCAAGGCTGGCACAGGCTCCTTATGTGAATTACCTTTAACTGAATGAGGTTGATGAGTGTCTTAGTTTGGGCTGCTATAACAAAAAAAATACTTGCCTGGATCTTTTGAATAATAAACATTTATTCTCACCATTCCAGAGGCTGGTAAGTTCAAGATCAAGGTGCTGGCAGATCTTTGGGGAGACCCCTGTTCCTGGTTTACTGTATCCTCATATTAAGGAGAGGGAAAAAGGAGGGGAGACAATATTACCTTTATCATATCTCTTATAGCTGCATGGCTTAATCCATAATGACATGCACATCTGTTCAAATGCCCTTTCGTCACAAAGACCTCCTGGAGTATTATCCCTTCTTTGAGCTCATGTACTGAATGAAGTTTAAACCCCCGGTGCCTCTGAATGAGACTGTTTGGAGATAGCACCTTTAAAGAGGTAATCAGTTGAAACCATGCTGTTGGGGTGGGTCTAGGCAAGGGGCAATGAGGACACACAGAAAAGACCCCAGGAATGTGACCACATGGAAAAGACCATGTGAGGACACAGAGAAGCCAGCTCTCCACAAGGCAAGGAGCAAGGCATGAAGCTGCCTTCCCCATTGATAACCAGCCTCCTGAACAGTGAGAAAATAAATTTCTACTGGCTAAGTCACCAGTTGGTGGCATTTTGTTATGGCATCCTGGAAGACTAACATGTACATGCTGACCACTCAATCAACGGTATGCCTCCATTCTTTATTTTCCTTCACAGAACTTATGTGACATTATATTATAAAATTATTTCTTTGCGTTTATTTTATGTCTCCTTACTTCTTTGTAAGCACTATGAAGATGAAGAATATGCCACATTTATTATAGTGCCCAGGATAGTATCCGGAACACAGCAAGTGTTCACCAAATATTCATTAATAAATTCATGCATGGACTAGGTGGTTAAGATTTCTTAGCTCCCTGGTCTTTCTTAACCTGTCTGTCATCCGTTTCTGTGCACCCTTCTTTGACTCCCATAGACCTTCCTGATTTTCTGGGACTCTCTACCCCTAGGTCTTCCCTGAAGAACACTGACATGGACTTACCCTCTTTGTCCTGGGCACGCATCCTCTCTTGGCTGCTCAGTGAAGCTAATTCGTCTCCTGTGTATTATTTTGTTTCCAGCAAAGGAAAGTTGGCCTGAAAAGGAGGTATGCACTTGGTCCTAAGTGCCATACATCTCTACTCTTGAGACTAAAATCTATCTTTTCAACGTTTCTCTGGCACTTGAATTGCCTAGTCTGCCTGATCTTTATCCTGCTGAGAGAGGCTGAGGTGAAGGTTCTCTGACAAATGCAACTAATATTTGTCCAGTGCAGGAGATACAAGGCACAAAAGAAAGCATTCATTAATAATGTAGCCTGCTTGGCTGAAAACTTGCAATTTTGATGCTCTAAAGACTGCATTCATTTTAATAGTTAAGGGTTGATGCCATCCTCAGAACAGGTTCATCTTGCAAGACTTGCCAGATTAAGAGCATCTGGATGACTAGGTTTTTACTTACAATGGAAACTTGGGTAGAGATCATGAATTTCTTCCGACTATCCAGGTAGGCATTCAAGGTCCTCCCCAAATTAGTTTTATACCTCTTCTACCACTGTTATATGTGAAATTTTGTTTTTGCTTCCAACAGAATAATTCCTGTTTCCTGGGCACACCCTTGACTGACTTGCCTCTCTGACACCTTTCTCCTGTGAAGTCGGACATTACCTTTTGTTTGATTATAAATTGTACTTCTCCATTCCTCATTTCTATTTTTATTTTTATATCCTTTGTGTATTTTAGCACATTTTACCTTTAAAACGAATTTTGTACAATGTCAATGTATCTTTGAGTAGTTGAACAGTGTTTTAAACAACAACAACAAAAAAAAGCTAAGTATATACCTAAGTCGTAAGATTTAGTTTCATGCCATTATCAGCTGAAATACAATAACCCATCTCAGCAAAATTTTCCAATTCAAATTAGAAGGGCTTCAATTTACAAATCTTTTGAAAGGGCAATATTAATGCAACTCACATCAGAACATTCAGTTAATACAATTAACGAACCACAATTTAGCTATACGGTAGAACTTTCTACTGGTCTTCCAATTCCTTCAGCCTTCTGATTGCAGACTTGACTGTGATGGCAGAAGTGGTGTTGTAGGTCCAGGCACCACCAGCCACTGTTTTCATGCAGGAACCACAGTGCCAGATCCCCACAGCCCATCTCTTCATCTTGGTTTTGCCACAGAAGGAACATGTATACTTGGCATGCTGGCTAATTTCAATTTTCTTCATTTTCCGGAGGGAGGCACTATAGCTGGTCCCATATTTACCGACGATTCCGACTTTCTTTGTGCGTTTAGCCATATCCACTGTGACTTAGGCCCGAGACTGAAGAGGGTCATTTCTATTTATAAAACGGTCCCAAACCTTCAAGGTCATTCTCAGTAGGAAAAAGTAGCAAACACATCATGATCACTTACCAGGTGCTGGGAACTCTCCTTTGTTTTTTAACATACAATAACTTATTTGATGCTTATAATGATGCTGCAAGATAGGTATGACCATTATCTCCATTCTATAGATGAGGAAGTAGAAACAGACACCATCTCCCTTCTACAAGAAACTTCTGATCTCCTTATGATGCAAAGTTGCTTCCTTCACTGAGCTTCAGTAGCGCATGCTTTTTCCCTTATGTCGCATCTTTTTTTAAAAAAAAAAAAAATTTGTTATTCTTGTCTGACTCATGCTGCTGGTCTATGAGTTCCTTAAGGGCAAAACTCATTAGTCTTAATCTTTCTACCCATCAAGCACTTGCTGAACATAAGTACTTAAAAATTTCTACTGCGTTGACCTGGATGGACTTCTTGGCCCTGAAAACCTTTGATTTGCTGATAAGTGTGCTCCCAGGACTCAGATGATGGTCCATGGAAGAAGTACTGACCTGATTCCGAATTAGTTTTTCGAATGTGGTTTCTGGAGGGTGAGGAGGTGGATATATATTGGGCCAGAAGAGGGCTCTGAAGAACAGACTTATCCAACAGCTCATGTGTCATTTTTAGTGATGAAGGAGGCTTGGGATGGTTTTTAGACATGTAGTGAACATGTTAGGGGAATTGGCTCCTCCCATCTGCTGGGTTCTGGGCTGGACATATAAATATATTATTTCATTTTCTCTCAGTATAAGAAAGCAGAGTGTAATTGGAGTTCTTTCCACCTTTTCAAGACTCGCCTTCCTTTCTAGGAAGTGTCTTCTCTTGTCTTTCCTAGCACCAGTATGTGTGCCATTTACAGCACATGAGGTGCAGATGGTTGTGTGTGGCATTGCACAGTGTTCATACCTTGAACACTGCTGGAAACTCTGGAAGACCAGAGATGGAACCTTATCCTTCATTCACTTGGGTGCACAGTCTGGACAAATAGGCAGTCTTGTGATGGGTCGCTCGTCCTTCCTCACACTCTTTTGGCATTTGTACAGGCATTATGGTATCAGAACATGGAACAGTTAAAGAAGCCAGGGTGCACCACAAATTTCTGAATGATGAGTGAAGAGAATTTCAGGGAAGTGTTTTGGAGAGCCTAATATCTCATCATAGTGGCGACACTGAATATCCTCCATAAATACAGACCAAGGCTTTAGAATGTCAAGGAACTTGCTCAAGTTGCCCTAAGGAATTGGAGAGTCAAGGTTAAAGAGTCTCTTAAAAGCACCTCTGCTCTTCATGCATATTACACTTAATTGTTAAGCAATTATGGAACTAAAGCCCATTCCTGGGCTCACTGACAGCGCTAGCTAGTTGAGCACTGAGTTCTACCTTCTAAATGGTTCTTTCTACAGCATACCTTTGAATCAGGCTCCTAGTTTCTTCAGTCCTCGGTTTTGTCAATATGCAAAGTGATGTAAAATTAAACTGATTCTTATCTCGAACTGGTCCTGGGTAATGTTTTTGTAGCTGCCAGAGGAGCTTCCCCAAAGGCATTTTTAATGTTATATTAGTTTATCATTGTTCTTTTTCTTCGGTCCCATATTCTAGGCTTTCCATTCCCAAGAACAATCACTGTGGCTGTTATTATTCTGATGTAGAAGGTAGCAGAATGTTCCATCCTCTCAGAGGTGGAATTCCCATTAGGCTCTGGGAACAGCGATCGTGGGTTTTTCTCTTTTCTGAGAGCTTCTCTGAGACAAACATGAGATCTTGGTTTTTGGATGGGCTGTGTTTATAGTCGGACGTTGTGGCTATTGAGACACAATGTTCCATGGTGATTGATAGGAACCTGGGTAACTGCAATTATGCTAAATGAAAAGGAAATGAAAATCGTGAAAAGCTCGTGAGCACAATTTGATATTGTATTTTGTTTCAAAGTGCCTTCATATCATTACGTGAAATAATAAAACCTGTTGTATGGCCTAGTTTGAACCCCCCCTCATTTTTATTATAACCATCCTCAGGGGTATTTCAGAGCTGCTTTTGATGTTCCTGATCCATGTGTCACCTTGTTTAATTCTTCCATCTGTAAAATGAGACTGGAGATTTTATGATGTGCAAATAAGAGCTATGAAGCGTGGAAATATAAAAGCATGGTGGTTGGAGGACTTTTCTATCTACACTAAAATACCAGCAAGCACAACTCTGAAATAATTCCTCTGATGTGTGCCAGAAGCACAGAGTATTGTTTGTAATCAGAGATGGTAATATATTAACAGAGAAGCCTGAATTGGCTGTTATTACCCAACAAAGGAGTGGAGAAATAAAGAAAACCTGGGCTTCCAGGCTAGTTAACTAATTTCTCATCATGGTGTTAAACCCATTAAAGGAAAGGAGTTCCGTGGTCCTGATCCTGTGGGTTTCCACAATTCCTCTAAGTCACGGTAGTAACTTAGCAGAGATGGAGGACCTTCTGCAGAGAAAATCAGAAGTGGCTCAGTTAATTTCTTCCTGAATTCAGGGAGAAGTCCTCTGGGAAGGGCCAGAGCTAGTCTAGGAACTGGCCAGCAGGTTTCCTCTGTCAACATTTCACTTCAGTAAGCTGTTGGTGGCCTGAAATAGCTTCTTAGTTTCTGAGGGGCTGGTGTCCAGTGTGTCCTGAGGGTTGGGAGACAATATTATTAATCTTGGTTCTGCAGCCCATAATTGGTGGGATGTCACAAATCTGGGTGTGCATTTTTCTACTTGTACAGCAAGGATATTGGACTAGGAAATCTCAAAGGCCCCTTTGAATACATTATGATCTTTTGACCTAAATCTCCTTTGTGACACCAGGAACAGTTCTTCAACATTTAATAACAGAATCGCCATTGGCGAACATTCAGGATGAAAACTGTTAGAGGAAGTTGTTATTTTTCAATTCCTTCTCCCTTCTTTGGCTCCCTCTCTCATTCCTTGTTTCTTTTCTTATACAAATCCTTGTTAGCCTTTGTTAAACCTTTTTAGCTAATCCAAACTATAGAATATAACTTTCTCAACTTTTTCCTTTCTCTAAAAACCTTGCCTTCTGCTTCACAAATACAATTGAAATCGTGGTGAGGGGAACTCCTAACTTCCTTCCATCAGATCTGAAAATCCACCTGCTTGTGTTCCATCTTTCCCCCTGTGTTCCTGTTGCAGTAAAAATTTCCCTTCTACACTCTAATTTTATAGTCTAATTTCCACACTCCAGAATCAATGCCTCCACTTCTGTTCCATAGCCGAAACCCCCACATTTTTGTAAAACTTGGATTATACAGAAGGTGTATATTCTCCAGCTTTTTCTCCTTCAGTGAATCCTTTTGTTATGGTTTGGATATGAGGTGTCCCCTGAGAGCTCACTCTACCTGTTTACAGTGACTGCCCAGGTAATCCACGAGAGGATTAATTCACTGACAGGATGTATCTCCCCAGACCTAATCACCTCACCTCTGAAAACTCCTGCATGGTCTCACCCATGAGCTTCAGAAGGATCCCTTGTATTTAAGCCGTACATTCCACACTGGGTCCCCCAAAGCTCATACTCATTTCACAATTCAAAGTGCATTTAATAAATTTCCAAAAGTCTCCATACCCTAATAGTTCCAGAACTTCCCAAAGGTCTGAATCTAAAGTCTCTAAGACGCCAGGAAAATTCATGGATGTCTTCCCTTGGAAAGAATAAAAGTTGCATATATCTGGTATAAAATGGCAGAGTGAACATTTTTATTCCACAAGGGAGAAATAAAAGCATAGAAAAAAGGATGAAACCAAAACAAAACCAAAATCCAGCTGGGCAAACAAGTACAGCTTCTGGGGTACAAGGCGTCATGATGTTGTCTCCAAAGGGCTTTGCTTCTCTCCAAAGCTCTACCCTGTGGCCTTGCAGTCCACATGACCTCTCCTGGTTTGGGCTCTATCCCTGGCTTTCCTCAGCATACATTCCTTGTTACTGGCACCTCTAAATCTCGGGGGTCTCCACTGCATCTTTGGCTTTTTTCTTTTCGTCACTGAAGGGGCAGCCCACAGGGACTCTGATTCCGCTATACTTACCTGGCCTCCCAGGCCTTCCTTTGAAATCTTAAGGGGTCATGGAAACTTCCAAGTCCAGTATCCTGTTTTCCTGAGGAACCAGCACCACGTGCTTGATGCCAAGGCATGCTGCCATCTGAAATAATCAGAGGCTGCTGCAGCCATGGTCTCAGAAGGCCTAAGTGCTTTGCAGCTTCAGAGTAAAACAAATTCCCAGCCTTGACCTCCACCTTTACCACCTCCCATCCCCACACTCCATGCAGTCAGGGTGCCCCAGTGGTGTCTTCTTAAAGGAATTTTTACTTTTATACTTTTAGCCTGGGGTGAGTATGGTTTACCAATTCCTGAGAAGCTCTCAAGGCGTCTTCCCTGTTTTTTCTCAAAGTATGTATTGTCCCTTTTGTGGCTGTAATCCCTTTAACAACCACAACTTGCAACTTCCTTAGCCTCAGGTTTCATAATTTTCTGGCCAAACTGCAAGTTTTTTTTTTTTTTTTTAATCTGTTTCCTGCTCCTGATTATCACATTAAACTTGGCTAAAAGTTGCTAGCAGCGTCCATGCCACTGCCTGAATTTTAAGGCTGTTTCCTTAAAATTTCCTCTGAAAGCTTAGTCCATTACCTTTAAATTCAGCCTCATAGAAGTCTCAGAATGTGGACAAAATGTAGATGACTTCTTTGCCAGAACATAACGTGAATGGCCTCTAGTCCAATTTCCAACCTCTGAAAAATCATGAGCTCAGTCTTCACTATCTACATCCCCATTTGACATTCTGGCCTTCTCAACTCCCCCCAGAATTGCTTATTGAGCTCCACTTACTAAATTTTAAAGTTTTTCCAACTTGCATCTCCAATTTTTTTCAAACTTTTTCCCCCCACAAATTGGCCCCAAAGACTTCTGAAGCACACGGTCAGGTTGGTCAAAATGGCCCCACCTCTCAGTAACAGTTTCTGTTTGTCAGTTTCTGCATTGCTGTGACCAATATAACAGACAAGAACACACATAGGAAGAAATTTTACTTAAGCTCATGGTTTCAGAGGTTTAGTATGTGGCTGGACAACTCTGCAGCTCTGGGTTCAAGATGCAGTAGAACATTATGGCAGAGGTATGGCAGGGGAAAGAAGCTCAGGACATGGTAAGCAGGAAGCAAAGAGAAAGCTCTGTTAAACAGGAGCAAAATATAAACCCCAAAGTGGTACCCTCAGTGACCTACTTCCTTCAGCCATACTTGTCTACAGTTCTCAGTTTAGCCGTCAATGGAAACTTCCACCAAGATTTCAAAGGATTAATCCCCTGAATTTTAATTTAATTTCACACCTCTCATAATCCATTTCTCCTCTAAAAATTTTGGCATTGTCACACACATGAGCTTTTGGGAAATACCTCATGTCTAAACCACAACAACCCTTGAAGGAAATATTGGAACTCCTGTCCCTTCTTCCATCTTTGCTTCTGAGTCGGAATCGGCCTCTTTGTCACCTGGTCTGCCATCATGATCTACTTTCTCACCATGGAGACAAAGGCAACAGGATCAAGCTACCATGGACTAAAACTTCTCAAATCCAGAGCCAAAGTAATCTTTACCCCCTTTACATGTACTCTGAGGCACTTTGTTACAGGGATGGAAATCTGGCTAAGCACCACTGATTTCTCCTTTCCACCAGCCAAACCCTCATTGAGATGAGGTGGTGGGAGGGGGCCTTCAATCTCTGTAAAGTATCTTGGTCACCTCATAAGCCCTTCTGACTACTATCTCCAACTGGGTCTCATTTCTGCAGCCAGAGTTCGGAGGATGCCGGTGTGGCAAGGCTGAGTGAAGACAGCAGGGACGTGCTGTGTGGGTGGCAACCTCGGGTAGAGTCTGGCAGGTTCCCTTCCTCCCAGAGCAGGTGCAGGCTCCTCTCTTCCTGAGTGCGTATTTGGCAAGGGGGATTTAATTAGTGCAAAGAGACAGACAGGACCTCATTAACCCCAGAATAAGGAGAGCCAGCATGTGTGCCCAGAAAATGCTAGACCTATTGGGGAACTGCCAAGTTTCAGGACTGAAAGGCACCTAGCCACTTACCAAATCCAAGCAAAAGGAAAGTGGGTCACATCATTCTGATTAGCATGAAAACAACAGTATCTTTTTATTATTTGTGAAAACTGCTTATGTGGCCAGGCCCGTACGTTGGAATGTGTGTCCCTGTTTTCTTGGTGCTATTACAAGACATACTGCAGAACAGCAGTCTCACAGTTTAGTGTGCAGAAGAGTCACACGCAGAACCTGTTAAAACAGTCCAGAGTCTGCAGAGAAATCCTACCTTTGATGATCTAGGGTGGGTTGAGGAAATCTTCATTTTCTTTTTTTAAAGTTGTAATTATTATTTTAAACTAATATAATACACAAAAAATAAAATTTACCATCCTAAGCGCCTTTAAGTGTGCCGTTTCATGGCATGAAATACATTTTCATTGTTATGTAACCAGGAGCACTATTCCTTCTTCAGAATCCCTTTAATCTTGCAGAACTGAACCTTTGACACTAACTTCCCATCTCCTTCTCCCTAACTCCTGGGAACCACTACTTTATTTTTAAACTTTTATTAAGTTCATTTTTAATTGGTGCATTATAATTGTACATAATAGTAACCTTGGTTGTTACATATTCTTACGTGCACCAAACATGATTTGTTCAACTTCATTCTATTTCTGTATCTATAAACTTGACTAGGTACCTCATGTAAATGCTATTATACAGTATTTGCCCTTTTGTCTTATTTCCCTGAATAATGTCTTCAAGGATCACCTCTACTGTAGCATTTTCTTTTATAAGCTGAGTAATATTCCCTTCTATGCATAGTCCACATTTTGTTTATCTTTTCACCTGTCAGTGGTTCTTGAGTTACTTCTGTCTTTGGTTATTGTAAATAACACGGCTATGAACATGGGTGTACAGATGCTTCTTATTTACAACTCGATAAACCCATAAACTGAAAATATTGCAAGTTGAAAATCCATTTAATACACAATCTAGCAAACATCATAGCTTAGTCTGTGCTGCTTTAACCATGCTTAGAACACTCACATTTAGCCCACAGACAGCATCATAGAAAAGTCTATTTTACAACAGGTTGCCTATCTCATGCAAGTTATTGAATCCTGTATAGAAAGTGAAAATGTAATGGGTTTATGAGTAGTTCTCACACCATATTAAAGTTGAAAAATTGTAAGTCAAGCTGTCTTGAGGTGGGAACCATTTGTGTATCTCTTCCAGACCCTGCTTTTAGTTGTTCTTGGAATATGAATATAAATCTGAATATATATATACGTGTATTATTTTTATATATATATATAAATTAAAATTTTTTTTTAAAAACAAGGTTCCCAGGTGACTCTGTGCTGATGATTCTTGACCCACACTTGGAGATTCTGGCATGGTGGGAGGGGCCAGCTAAATGTGCATGCAAATTCTGGCCCTTGTCCTACTTCCTGCTCTGGGTCCCCAGGCAGTGATCTCAGTAGGCATTCTTCAGAGAACCTGTTTGAACCAGAGCATTTAATATTACTTCTCAAAGAGAAGGTGCCAGGACCTAAATTGCAACTGGGGGCTAAGCTTTCCAAGGCAATATTTGTCAGAGTTGTGAAAAGTACATTGCTTGCAGAATCAAGGCTGTTCCCCTAAGAAAACAGATATGATATTACCAATCAAAGCTGCTCTTAGTCTGTGCCTGACATAGGTAGCCATTTTCACATATATTCTCTTATTGATCCCTATGACAGCCCTGTAAGCAGGACATTTATTACTAATTCTTCCATGTTCTAGAGGGAAAATTGAAACCTGAAGGAGGTGTATGACTTACATCATATTACAAAACTGGCCTGGACCAGACTCCTGACTCAGCTTTCCCTCCCCTGCATCGGAACATAATTGAAATTGGAAACAATGCACCTTTGAACCTTCCTGCCCAGGAATTCCGGAGCTGGAGAAAGTATGTGAACTGGCTCTTTGGTGGGAGGTCCTGTAGGTGAAGAAAGGGTGACACTGGGCAGACCTGGTCAAGGCAGAGCTGAGGGCTGCTGGTGGCCACATACTCGGGTAAGAAGACTCTGGGGCTGCTCAAGGCAGAAACTGGGGGCAAGACGAGAAACAGATAACAGCTGGCGTCCTACCCAAGGGAGAGAGTGAAGGCTGTCCTGGGTGGGCAGGATCTCTCTGGTTCAGCCGAAGAGTCTTAGCCAGTATGGCTGAGCAGGGGTACTGGTGGCAGAGGATATGGGGATTGCAAGCTGCAGCTACTCATGGCATTTGTTCTAATTTGGTGCCTTTCTCCAGCCACCTAGTTTTCTGACTTCTGACTTGTCTAGACAGAGGGAAGACTTTCTGCTTATATGCTCTGGTTGGGAGATAGCAGCCTATTCTGGGGCAACCAGAGAATAGCAGGAAGAACTGACGGCTGAAAGACCCCTCTCACTTCAATGAAAAAACCCTTTGCTTTAGTGGGAGCATCTTTTAGCCTGGGTGTCTAAGCATGAAGACCTCAAACCCCTTGTGAAGTATGAGAAGACACAGGTGAACAAAGTCCACAGAACCACCACATGACCCAGCCATCCCACTCTTTGGCATTTATCCTAAAGCATTTAAGCCAGCACACTATAATGATAGCTACAAACCCATGTTTATAACAGCACAATTCACAGTAGCCAAGTCATGGAACTAGCCTACCTAGGCATCCATGAGTCTATGAATGGATGAAGAAAGTGTGGTATATATGCACAATGGGATTTGCCTCAGTCATAAAGAATGAAATTATGCCATTTGAAGGAAAATGGATAGATTATGAGAGCATTATGGAAAGTGAAATAAGCCAAGTTCAGAAACTTGAGGGTCCTGTGTTTTCTATCATGTGGAAGCTAGAATGAAAAAATGTGGGAAGACCTTGGAGAGTAGGAAAGGAACCAGGGGAAGAGGGAAGGGGAGGGAAAGGAGTTCTTGGGAATAAAATTCACCAAATTATGTTCTAAGCATGTAGGAGTATGTAGCAACAAATCCCACCATGATGTATAATTATAATACACCATTTTTTTTAAGCAAAAGCAAATAAAAACAAACAAGATGAGCTTAACGTAAATGAATAGAATTCATGGCCTGAAGGTTAGAGGCAGGTCTTGCCAACCTCCCTTGCACACAAGCTACACTGGTAATTTGGCAAAGGAAGAGAAAGCAGCTGTTCTCAACAAGAACCCTCTTCCAGGTCTCATAGCTTGTGGCTAAGAGGGGGCAGGGCAGCCCTGGGGGGAAGGACCCTGTTGGTGGGGGAGCTTTTCTGTCTGCCCAGAGGTGCCTTCCTTCCACGAGTGCTTCACAGGGCTGCCAGATGCAGGGAGGCAGTCTTCTCTGACCAGTCGCCCTCCAACAGCATGGAAAGAAATGTCTGGGCTGTATTTTTAGAAGTCAAATTATATCTTAAAAAAAAAAAAAGAAAAAAAAACAAGAATTGGAATTCAGAAACTAGGGTTTATTCTACTTATCAGACATGGAAGCTTAGTTAAGGGGCCCACCTCCCTAAATAAAATTCCACGAAGAACTTCAAAGCTCAGACCCTTTCTAAGTCCCCAAGTGTTCTAAGTCCCACGGGGCCATATAGAAGACGGAGGACCAGTGCACACAGCGGGCCCTCCCTCTGGTCCTTGCTAGTACTTTGAGGTGGGTTTGGACTCTCAAAAGACCACACTGAAGCAAAAGGACAACGTCAGTGAGACAGATAAAATTGGCCAAATACATACAGCAAAATAAATCTCCTAGGGCTCTGGCCAAACACATCTCTCGTATCCTACCATCTTTCTGAACCAGATAGGTTCCAGGCTCCTTCTCAGAATAGCTGGCCTCATTTCCAGAACTTAGAAGGCCACAGATGAATCCTGGTTGTGGATGAAGGGAACAGAAGGTTCTAGACTCTGTGGCCTGCATTCCCACCCGTCCTCACTGGCCTTTACCTCGGCTATTGTCAGATGCTTTAGCTGTGTCGCCTCATCCCTGAGGCAACATAGGCAGCGTAAAGGTGTCCTATCCCTACAGTGACCATGAGGCTAGCTACACTATCGGTACACATGTACTGTGAGAGCAAGGTCTTTCAGACGGTGTCCCCACACATGGACGTTTTATCAATGCAGACTAAGAACAGACGAGGTTGACTTTACCTGAAAGTATTTATGTTGCCTTAAAACACTAGGTGACTAATATAGTAAACACATTATAACGAGTGACCTAGTTAGAGCTGTTTAAAACGGGCTTTGCGTAAGTATGGGTTACAATGATTCTCTTGTTTTTAGTAGGAATGAGAGATGAATGCCTTCTTGCAGAGCAGGGTCACATTCTCTTGCCTTCATCAGCAAGGAGGGCAGAACAATTAGTCAGTTCCCCGGGCAGCAGACTCCAGGTTCTCGGCATACAGCTGACCTGCGTCCCTATGCACAGCCCCGCCAGGGCAAGGGCCTTGATAAACACTTCATTAAGTTCGCTCCCGATAGTGCGCTGGTGCTCAGTGCTAAATAGAAGTGCGGGGGCTGGAAAATGAGCCAAGTGCAGTCAGAAGTCTAGGTTCGATTTCTATCTTTCTCTTCAGGTAACTTTGAGGAAAACATTCATCCTTTTGAGCCCCAAATCTGCTGATGGTGTTTTTTTTAAAAAAAAAAAAGTCTACTGAATCACACTGTTTTGTAGGTACAAATATTTCCTAGGAAATACTTTTAAGCTCTTTCACACCAAAATGTTAGTGACTCATCGATTCTCCACTCTTCCTGTTTCTAAAGGAATCAGAAGTACCATGATCTCCCAGAGTTTCTGAATTTGGGTGCCAGGCTTGGCATTTTATAGGCACAACCTCATTGAATGCTCAAAATAAAGCTGTAGAGCCGTAGTTCTCAGCCTTTAAAGTGTGCATAACAATCACCTTCAGGGCCTGTGACTACAGATTGTTGGGACCCAGGCCCAGAGTTTCTTATTCAGAAGGTCTGGGTGGGGCCAAGAGTTTGCATTTCTAACAAGTTACCAAGTGTTTCTGCTGCTGCTGCTGGCACCTTGAGGACCACACTTTGAGAACCAGGGCTGTGAGGCATGCATACTTGCATCTTAATCTTAGAGACAGGACTCTGGGACACTGAGAAATTAATAACCTTGCTGGAAATTACTAAATGGCAGAATAAGGATTGGTAGCTAGGTTTAATTGGACTCCAGAGATCTTCCTTAACCAGTGAGCAACATAGCCTCAGAGAAGGCTGAGAGGGAAGAGCAGAGCCAGGAGACTAAACAGACCTTGCCCATTTGTGCTACCAAGTTCTATGGAATCTCTCTTCCAGAGATCTATGGAAACTTCCAGAGATCTATGAAATCTTCCAGAGATCAATGCCCTCTTCCAGCACTCACCCAGGGACCCTTGGCTTCATTTGAGTCTTTCCAACGAAAAATCATCAGTTTGTGGGATAAGTTTTACTTAAAGGGAAACAGTGCCAGAGACTTGAGCTGAGAATTCCTGACCTTAAATTATCATCCGGCCATTTATTAACTGACCAGGGACTAGTTACTTTATGTGATCATGCTTCAGTTTCCCCATCTATAAAACTGGCTTAGTAAGGGTAGTCAGAGGATTAAGGCAGAGCGTGAAGGGTCAGTATGTCATGATGTGCTGATGGTAGGAACAGCAATGAATTTTAATAGAGACGAGAGTTTGCAGGATTGAGCGGAACAGATGGCTGATCAGGGGGATGAGTAAGGAATGTGAAGGGGAGGAAAGCTGACTGATGGGAATGGGATAGAGAAGGAAGACCAGAAAAATCTAACTAAATGAAATTTAGGTGAGAGGAGGTTAATGGCAGAGAACCTGACACTGATAATGAACTGAGACCAGGGCATTTGTCGAACGAAGTCTTTTGCGGTCCTTGGTGGATGCAATGTCTAACAAGATTGAAGTGCTACCATTGGTTTCTAGGAACCCGATTCTAAGATAGTTGGGAACATGGTGTGGCTGGAGGGCAAATCCAGCAGCTCTATCCCTCACTGATCACTGGGTGAAGGTGCAGGGCACTTGGCTCTCTCATCTCTTGGACATGTGGTCAGTCAGAGTTGATATGTCCAGGAAAAGGGTCCACCTTTAAGTGAGAGATTAAATCTTTTTTAAGCTTTTTTTTAGTTTTTGACGGACCTTTATTTTATGTGGTGCTGAGAATCAAACCCAATGCCTCACATATGCCAGTCAAGTACTTGGTCAAAGAGCCACAACCCCAGCCCAAGAGATTAAATTTTTGCTCTGCTTTTGATTACCTGTTACTTTCAAAAGTTCTTAACATCTTTTTTTCATTTTTAAAAATTTCTTTTTATATATACATGAAAGTAGAGTGTATTTAGACCTATTATACATATGTGGAGTATAACTTATTCTAACCAGGATCCCATTCTTGTGGCTGTACATGATGTGAAGTTACACTGGTCCTGTATTCATATATAAGAATAGGAAACTTATGTCCAATTCATCTTATTCCTATCTCCAGTCTCTTCCCTTCATTCCCCTTTGTCTAATCCAGAGAACTTCTGTTTTTCCCCTCTACCCTCCCTTGTTGAGGGTTAGTATCCACATATCAGAAAGAACACTTGGTTTCTTTAACGTCTTTGAGTTACAGGCTCCTCATCCTCATTATATAGTCACAGCAATACCTGTCCTACAAGGTTGATGAGAGGCTTCCAATCAAGAATGAATGTGGAGAATGTTACAGTCCCTGGGTGTCTCAGGCCTCTAGACATAGTCCTTAGTCTGTCTTCTTCATGATTTTTCACACAGTTCTGTGAAGAAGGTTGAGGCAAATAACATATCTTCATTGTTCAGGGGAGGAAGCTGAGGCTTAGAAATGTTACAGGATTTGTTCCATGATATAAAATGACATTTCTCAATTTCTAGCTCTGTGGCTTTGTCCTTCTACCTATGGTGAGCCCTAAGTGGAAATAATGTTTCACTTCCTAGACCAGTGCTAATTCACTGGCACTTAGTAGTGGAATAAAGAATTCCAGGGTGCATGGGATTACAGAAAAAAGAATCTGGATTGATGAGTCATGTTTTCCAGGGATTGGAACAGGGCAGTAGTGACTCCTGTCATCTTTGCTCTACATAAATACTTTCCTCAAAGCTTATGGGGTAGGCAGAGGTATCCTCCAAAATCCCTGCAGTTTATGAATGTTTTGTTAAACAGCAAAAGTAATTTTGCACATGTAATTAAGGTTGTAGGCATTAAAAACAGGAGATTATTCTAGGTTTTTCATGTGGACTCAGTCGAATCACATGAGCCTTTAAATGCAAGCTTTCTCAGGCTGGAGTCAGAGAGATAAGGCAAAAGGAGGAGTTGGAAAAATTGAAGCATGTCCTTGATGGCTTTGAAGATGAAAGGGTTCAATGAAACTTTTCTGTCAAAACTAGGTAATAAATAGTTTTGGCTTTGCAAGACACACAGTCTCTGTCATGACTACTCTGCTGTGCATTGCAGGGAAGCCACAGATAGGAAGCAAATGAATGAATTTGCCTGGATTCTGGTAAAATCGTATCTACAAAACAGATGGCAGACTGGATTTGGCCTGCAGGCTGTAGTTTCCAGACCTTGACACTTCTCAGAGATGTGTGTTAGTTAATTTGTAGGCTGGCCCTCTGTTGCAATTTGTCTGATGTTTTTCTCATGATTGGGGTTAGAAGTCCTTGGCAGGAAAATCGGAGTTTTAAAGTGCCATTTTTTGGAGCATCTTACATTGAGTACGTATCAACATGATTTATGAATGCTGATCTTGACTTCGACCACCTGTCTGCACGAGTGTTTTCGGGTTTCTCCATGGTAAAGGATTTCTCTCATTTCCAAACTGTGTGCTTTGGAAGGAAGCCCCCAGACTCAACACGCACTTACAGAGTGACAAGTTATGCTTTCCTCCCTTTATGATTATTACTTACATAGTTTATTTGGAGTTCTTTGGGATAGATGATTTGTCTTTTCTCCTTTCATTGATTTATTCAATCATGTGTTTTATCAGCATGGAATCATGGGTATTTGACACTAAGGGACATAATTCAATAGTATTTATTTTATTCAAATTGTTCTCCTTTTGATCAACATTTAGATTTTGTAAGTATACTAGATCTGAAGTGGTTTTAATTTTCTTTTGCTCAATTAGTAGAGACTAAAGGTCTCTTCACGTTTTCTTGAGCAATCTGTATTTTCTATCCTGTGAAATTCTTGTTCATGTCTTTTTTTATATTTTTATTGTAGCATTTATTTCTATAACCTGAATATTAACTAGGTTCTATCTTCTAGTTTGATGCTTGTATTACGAATTCCTTTGCAGTGTTGTTTGAATAAAAGTTAATATTTTTAATTTTGGATAACTTTATTGAATAGATTTCCTTCATATATAGTTTAAAAAGATCCTTTCCCATCGTAAGATTATAACACAATTCTCTGGCATTGTCTTCTCAATGTTTTACAGTTAGGAATTTAGTTTGTAATCGATTTGAGGTACAGTGAAAGAATGATCAAATTTCAATTATTCCGGATAGATAACCAAACACTGCAGAATGTATTATTGAACTAATTCTCATATGTCCACTGATCTGGAATCCTGTCATGAAACAAACTTGTGACCATTTATTTTATCCCTGAACTTGAACTATTTCTCTAGCCTTGCTACCTGGTACGTCAAGGCAGGTAATCTGAGATCTTCTTCAGGTGCCTCTTGGTTATCACTCCTCTGTTCACTTTATAGTCATTTTTTCAACATAAGGTCTGTGTGTCCACCAAGATCACATGTGGATTTTCATTGCAAGTACCTTGAATCCTTGCATATATTTGGGAAGAATGAGCAAACTTATAATACTGAATCATCTTTTCTAAGTCCACTATGGATCCTTTCTAATTATCTGTTCTTGTTTTTTCTTTTCCCCAACAGTCTTTCAAATAACATAATATTTTCTCCATCAGGATCTTGCATATTTTTTGTTAGATTTATTCCTAGATTCTCAGGGTTTTCTTTGTTATTTTTAAAGAATGCCTTTAAAAAAAAAGTTACAGGTTCTAGATGTTTATTACTGGCATGTAATAACATAACTAATTTTAGACTGATTTTTTATATCCTGCAAGCTTCCTAAAGTCTCTAAGTGATTCTAATAATGAATCCGTAGATCATCTTGTGTTTCAACCTAGAAAATCTTATTACCTACAAATAATGTTTTGTCTCTTTCCTCCAATTTTTACTTTTTTTTTTCTTTTGTTGACATTGGGCCTGACTAGGATATCAGTGCAATGTTGAATGGAAGAGTTCAGAGTTTTTTTCCTTGACTTGCTCCTGTTAATTCCACCTGAGTTCTGAAGGGAAAGAGTTCTTTCCTTTGAGGCCTCTGCTAATGGATTCCCTCCCTGTTAGATCTTAGGAAATGAGATTTGGAAATGTGGACTTAGGAAAGGAGGGTTTACAAAGTAACTGGTAGAGCACAGTAACCAAGAATGCATTTGCTTCTGAAGTCATGGCAGGTTTATCCCATTGAATTAAAATATGGGTTCAAATTTGAATAATTGGAAATGTCTTTAAAGAGAATGATATTGAAAATGGCAATTCCACTGTACAGGGCATAATACTTCATAATACATACATAGCGAAACCCTCAAGGTCCTATTTAAAATGGAAACATTGCATGTTCCTCCCCTCACAGGACTCCTGGGAGTAGCTGTGATGCAACTGTGGTGTGGCTCAAAGCCCAACACATCTGCTTAGTTTCTTAAAACAAATTATTGGGAGAAGACTGAATCAAGAGAATGCCAGTGTTAGAGGTCTCACCTAATCCCTCGGTCTGTGGTGGACCCACTTTCTCCATAAAATTCACAGTTAAAACTGCAGGCATAGAGGGTTTCAAGGTGCCCTTTGCAGGTGAGCATCCAGGTCTATGTTGCTGAGCCTGGCCGCTTCTTGTGTGCACCTCTGCAATCTGACAAATGTCAAATGTCCCCAAGTTTCCTAATGACACAGGGATGCTGCCCACTTCTTGAATGTCATTAGTTTACACCTAGGCCAGTGCATCTGAGTTATCGCTAGTCACAATGAGGTAAGATCAGAAAGTGACAGCAAGTATCTAGCTGACATTCTCTTTACATTTGTACTCTATTTACCAAAAGTATCTGTCCACAATGAAAATTAGATATTTAAAATAAAACAAACAACAACAAAAAAAGGCCAAAAACCCTACTCCTGTACTCCAGAGAGTGCCCCTGACATTCAGCTTGTTCGTTCAGAGGAAGGGGAAAGGGAAAGACCATCCGATTGATCTCACTGTTCCCTCTGCCTGAAGCACTCTGTGAAGTCTCAACTTCAACTCACTTTCATAGATTCTTTCTCTGACTACCCGCCTTAGTCTTAATCTTCCTTTTCTTTCGGCTCCTATGTATCTACATTTTTAGTTGCTATGTTTCATTCCACTTCGTATTATGCACGTGTACCTTCACCTAAACTAAACCATCATGGAGCCTAAATTATTGGTCTTCAACTTGAAAACTAGATTCTGTCTTTTCAGATTCCCTGTATGACATAGATTCCACAAATATTAGTTGTCATATATCTGTATCTATTTATCACCCAACAAACTCAAAATGAGTTCTGAATCTGCCAGGCACTATTTAAAGAGCTTGCAAACCAGCAGTGATCAGGACCCATTTGGTTTCTGTTTTCCTGCAGTTTGCATTCTAGTGTGTAGGAATGAATGAATTAGAAAATCAGGAGCATTTGCGGGGGGGGAGTCTCCAGGTAGTTGATGCATCCCTGTAGCTTTATCATCTCAAAACAGCTTTCCCTTGGCTTTGGCAGGATGAGTCAACCAAGGACTGTCAGTCTGGCTTCAAAATAATCAGACGAGACTGTGCCTCAAAGTGCTTCACAAATAGGCACCAGCCCCAGGATCATTCATTTCAGGCCACTCATTTTGTGAGTCCAGTCCTGATGCAAGAATTACCACCTCGTCATCTTGTCACGTTGACAGTGCTGCTTGGGGAAGCCCTTATCATTGCGTCTCAGCTCTGCTGTGGGAACTTTGAGATTGCGCTGTAGAAAACAATCATTTAAAAACTGAAGTGGGAAAAGAGAGAGAAACAATGGCTTACTCCTGGAATCGGGGCCTCTGTTTGGAATTGAGTCCTGTCACTGCCTAGTTTAAAGCCCAGGATGCCTAAAATAGAGCTATTATTTCAAAATGTTTTGAAATGGTGGACTGAATTTGTCCAAGTAATAGCTTCTGTGGTTTTTAGATTTTATTTTTAGGAGTTTCCCTCTTTATTGGAATGAAATCTTCTGGGAAAGCCAAATATGCAAACCAGACTACTTATATTAGTTAAAAAAATGTCACTCAAGCACCTACCAAATGCCAGGCACTGTGCAAGGTACTTTGTCAACAATAGGGGAAAAAGAGTTTACATCCAAATATGAGATAACAACAATGACAGCAAAAGCCACGTGCTATGCAGAAAAATCCAGGTGGGAAATGGGGGTGGAGAACACCAAGTGTGGTGTGATGTTGAGTGGTTAGGAAAGGCCTCTGTAATAAGTTAACGTTAAAAATGACCTTGAGTGAGAAAGACTTTTCGGTGTCGGGGAAATGAACAAGTGCAAAGTGCCAGGCAGGTGTTTTAGGGATGGCAGCCATCCAGGGGAATGCAGCGGAGTGAGCCAGGGCACGGGAGTCTGTAGAAGTCATGAGGAGTAGGAAGGATGGTGAATCGAGGATTTTAGGGTTTTTAAAAGCTATTAAAGAACTTTGAGTGCAGGAGTGGCACGATTTGACCTACATTTTAAGTTGTGCCTCAGAAAATGCTCAGACTGTGACTGTAATCCTTGAAAGGAAATGCAGGGAAGTTGGGACCTGTGATGATAGAAGCTTGCAAAGTATCTATTCTGATTGCTGTTCCTTCTTCAGTGAATTAAGAAGCAGAGTAATCACAGCCGAGTTCTACAAGACCGTAAAAGAATTGATACCAATGCTCCTCAAATTATTCCATGAAATAGAAAAGGAGGGAATACTTCCAAACTCACTCTAGAAGCTAGAATCATCCTAATACCAAAGCCAGATAAAGACTCATCAAGGAAAGAAAATCTCAGACCAATATCCCTGATAAACATACATACAAAATTTCTCAATAAAATTCTGACAAATCACATACAAAAACATACTAAAAGATAGTGCACCATGATTGAGTGGGGTTCACCTCAGGGATGCCAGGTTAGTTTAACATATGGAAATCAATAAATATAATTCACCACATCAATAGACACAAAGATAAGAATCATATGATCATATCAATAGATGCAGAGAAAGCATTTGACAAAATATAGTACCCTTTCATGTTCAAAACACTAGAAAAACTAGGGATGATAGCTTTTATAATGATGAGATACATATTCCTATCTATGCTAAACCCAAGACCCATATCACTCTAAATGGAGGAAAACTGGAAGCATTCCCTCTAAGAAATGGAACAAGACAGGGATACCCTCTTTCACCACTTCTATTTAACATAGTCCTTGAAACTCTAGCCGGGGCAATTAGATAAAAGAAATTAAAGGGATACGAATAGGAAAAGAAGAACTCAGACTATCACTATTGGCCAATGGCATGATGCTCTACTTAGAGGGTCCAAGAAATTCCAACAGAAAACTTCTAGAATTAATAAATGAATTCAGCAAAGTAGCAGGCTATAAAATCAAATGCATTTCTACACATCACTGATGAACCCTCTGAAAGCGAAATTGGGAAAACCACCCTACTTGTGCTCAATTTGTGTACAATGAATCGAAGAGCATTCTGCTCTCACGATTACTTTTTTTTTCCTAATCAGTTAATCAGGCAAAATGAGAATGGGACAGTTGAGAGGTGTGAGAAGAGGGCAAGGTACAGAATTGCTCTTGAGCAGTGAGGGAGAGTGAGTGGACTTGGAATATGGGAGGCATTGCCAGGGAGCACAAACTGCTGGTCATAAGTTGATCATTTGTGAAACTGAAGCTCAAGGGAGACTGGTCAGAGTTGTGTATTTTTCTCCAGCTACAGTTCAGGTGGGTTGACACATTTCCCCTCCATCAATCATAGCATGGAGTTAGAAGAAAGAAAGCCTTGTCTCCTCCCCTTCCCCCCGCCCCCCCCCCCCCGCCGCCCCAACCCCAGAAGGGAAGGGAGAGATGACAATAATGTACCCTGGGGTCCAAACTGGGTGCAGATGGGAAGGAGAACTGAGCAAGGGGAAAGGACAAAAGACGTGAGGTCCTGATGGGGGTCACAGAATTGAGATGATAGACTGTAGAGAGTATTAGAGAAAGTGAGGGACAAAGACCTGCAGATGAGCTGGAGAGAAACGGTCCAAAATTAAAAGTGGGAAGGAGTTCGTTGATTTCAGAGCTAACAAGGATAAGCGTACAGCCACAGGGAGGGCTGAGGGAGTATAAGACTCCAGCACTCCATCAGACGATATGAGTAGCATGCTTGGAAGAGACTGTGGCATAAACTCTGGATTTATTTCTGCCACTGTTGGTATTTGACCCATTTCTCTGCAATGTCTACTCTACCTCCCTCTGCAATTCAAACAGCTTGTAAGATGATCCATTTGCAGTCGTAAAGTTCTTTGTTGATGCTGTGTGCACTTCAATTCAAGATGCTCCTGACTCTGCCATGCCTTTGGCTGGAGGCAGGACATCACTGTTGGAGCTTAGGCATTCCTTTGGATGTCCAGGGCCATGAGGATTATGGCAGCCATTGACAGTTTGCAATGCAGTTTCATAGCTGTCACCCCCATGACTCTCAGAGCCAGGCTGCCACACATGGCTGAGCAGTTTGTCCACTGCTCCGTGCCAGGAGACACCATCCGCATTATGAGATGCCCCCTAGCGCTCTGCCATCACTGCTTTCCACAGCCATATGGTGATGAACCTGCTAACGAAGGTCTGGTGAGATTAGGGTTATTATTCTCATTTTAAAAATAAGGAAATTGGGGCTTAATACTTTTTTTTTAAATCTAAAAATACAAAGAAAACAATTTTACAATAAAGTCCGTGACTGCTTCTCATAGTCTGTGTATTTTGTCAGTTGCCAGGAAATTACCCTGGAGAGAAGCGAACAATCAATTTCAAACTGTTTGCCTTTATTGCATCTTCTCCGCCCCCACATTGAGAAATGGAAAATCCAATAACTAATAAAGAGCGCAGTAAAGTCCTTTCCCTTTGTCCAGAGGATTTAATCGCTGGGGTGAGCTCCACGGATATTTGCGCAGTGGAGGAGGTGTGAGTCAGCAAACTGGTGCTTCCTTGCACCAAAGCTCCTTGGAACCTCCTGCAGGGGCTTTGAGTGGCAGGCAGCCCTGACCTGGGAAGAGCTGTCTGATGATACCCCAGGGGCTCAGCCACTGTCTCGAATCAGGGCCACCTGCCATGCTTACTAAGTTCCTGGGTATGGCTTGAGGCACCCATTGGTGCAATGCTGTTGAACTTGCAGTCTGTTCATAGCTGTGGGAATATATCTCTATTGGCCAAAACTTAATGGGATGTGCACTGAGACTTGGGCAATCACCAACTGTCTGCTTTCTAAGGGAACCACTATTTGCAGAACCCTTGACTTTAATGTCCCTCCTCTCTTCTCATGGTTGGGCTGCCTTTGAGTGGGGTGCACTAGGGCTTGGCAGTAGGGAATTATCTCTTATCTTCCCTGGCATCTGGCCTGCAAAAGGGCCCCTCCTCAGTTAGCCCCTGTAGTGTCTTTCTTAAAACACAGGAGCAATTCTGTGACCTCTTTCAAAAACTAACTGCTTGAAGAAAATTTCTTAGCAGAGCTTCAAAGCTCTCCATAATTCATTATTCGATCGCGCTCCTTCCCACCAGCCTGGTCTCTCCCACTCGCTACAAACTCCCGTGCACCAGACAGTGCGTGACACGGCTTCCCTGCCTCTGCCCTCTCTGCTGCCTCTTCTGCTCATGGGTCCAACTTCCCTTGCTCTTCTCTTCTAAGGTAGCTCTTGCTCTCTTGCTTAATGTGGTTGGCACCAGCTGCTGCTTCCTTTTTGTGTAGATTCTTATCCAACTGAGAAAATGTCTCTTTTATAAATATTTCATTCAGCTGCATATTAGAGTCAACTGCAATGCGCTTTTAAATCAGACTTCTCTTAGATGCTACCAAGGGTCAGGTTCTGTGTTCAAATCTCCCGGTAGACTGCACACTTCTGGAGGACAAGAGACACTATTCATCGTGGACTCTTCCATGTGAGTCAGGCCAGGCCTGGTACAGGGCTTGCCCCATTAAATTGAATTTAAAAGCCATCTGAACAGATTACTTCCTTGATGACAAGTGAGGCAAGTTGTGTATGTTTATAAATTGGCTGTTGCCAGGAGACACTGAGGCAATCATTTTTGGCTTTGCTTTCAGCTTTGAAGCTGAGGGTAGCTGGATGCTGGTGAAATCCTCTCTGGCAAAGACTGGCAAGCAACCAAATCTAGCAGCTGCAGGCGGGAGGTCTCATCAACTTTACGTCTTAGTCTGGCTTTGTTCCCAATAGTGTCCAAGTACTGCTGCCCCTGGGAATCCCAGTGATTCAGAACATGGCCCCCAATTCCGAACAAAGATGACAGTGGAGAGGGGAGCCAGATAGTACCAGCTTGAGGGATGAGTGTGTGCTGCAGGTTGGGCGTAGTTCATGTGACCCCTGGGGATAGACAAGGACAGGACAGTCTGTGCCATGGAAGGTACCAGGTGGCCACATGCTCAGAGCTCATTTAGGTAATCATTTCTGATACAGTGCAGATCTCTGATAATTATGTGTTCAGCTTTTCCCTTCAAAACAATGGTGAGAACCAACCTGGTGTCAGGTCCCCTAGACTCAGTGCTCTAGTCCCCCTGCTTGGCAGCTGTCAGGATTCTCTCTCTTCCAGGCAGATTCTATTATAAAGACGGGTTCTGAGAGAGCTCACCTGGGAGACTTTGCATTTTGACTTAAACTAAACAAATGGCACATAAGGGACTGGATGCTAAGCAGCAGCCATCGGCAAAGGGACAATGGGGAGAAGACTGCATGGCATTTCCCCTGCCCTTGAAATTGTAGCATAGACTGGCCTCTTCCTTCACCTATATGTACTCAGGCATCTGTCTATCACAGTTCTTGACAGATTGGAAAGGTTTGAGAGATGTTTGTTGAATTTAATCATTAAATTTTGTGAAAATAATTCTGAACACATTTAGGAAACATCTACTATAAATACTATCAAAGTTAAAAAGACAGTAGGAAAAAAAATCTCTGGCTCAACTACTAGACCAACTGACAAGTCAAGATAGGTAGAGAGGAAGAGAGAATAATAATAATGACAGAAGACATAGAAAAAAGTTTCTTGACCTTGGCAATGATTTCTTGGACGTGATACCCAAAGCACAGGCAGTAAGAGCCAAAATAGATGAGTGGTGTTATATCAAACTAAAAAGCTTCTGTACAACTAAGTGAAAAAAAATTTTTAAAAATGAAATAGCATACAGAAAGGAAGAAAACAATTGCAAACCACATATTGTATAAAGTGTTGATTTTATGTAAAATATAAAGTGATCTAGTCCATATATCTAAAACACTTATCTTTCAAATCTCAACTCAAAATCTCTTCTTCCAGGTGAGCCTTCACTCACCCCATTTAAAGTACTCCCTAACGTCTCCTGGCCTTGTATCAGCTTTCATAATGTCCACCTCTGTTTGAAATCAACAAACTTTTTCCTATCGCTCCTTGCCTGTTACCGGCACAATGAATTTGAACACAAGGTCACTCAGCAGATGCTTCATCTTCCCTTGATTACAGAGCTAAGAGCAGGCCAGGGCATAGCAGACACACTTTTCGCATTTGTTACACAAAAGAACCCATGAACTCTCATAGCCAACCAAATTCTCCCCAGCTTTGAGAAAATGGTTGCTTCCTGGGGTCGCGGGAGTGAGGCTAAGATCAATTCCAGACCGAAAGCAGCTCTCATTTCAGGAGGCTGTAAGATTTAAAGCGAGAATGAGCTCTGAGTAGCTGAGCTGTGATCTAGTCCAGAACAGCATAATTGGAATAACTAATGACTATGAGCAAGACTTGGGAACGAGACAAACCTAAAAACGTTTACAATTTTTTAAAACTAATGTCAACAGCGAGTTCAACCCATAGACAGAACATAGGTGGTCTAGATATCCCCTCTGCTTGAGATGCATTTCTTTATCCATCTATCTAGTAACATGAACTAAGACCCAGAAATGTGCCAATGCTGTGCTTCGTTCAGTCTCAAAGTGTTTACAAAATTGTTCCTCAGATGTTATTTCAAGTGACTTTTAAACATGCATCCTTGGAAATAAGTAAATATTCTATAAATATTTATCCTTGGAAATTGATAAATAAGTATTCTATAGATAAACATGACTGCAAAGCAATCTTCAGTGGATAAGACCTGCTTCTCGGGTAAAGCCATCTCAAGACTCGGCTCCTGTGCAAGGAACCCTAACGTCAATCTTAGAAAACTCCTTCCCTACAAGTTCTTTTTATTTATTTATTTATTTACTTTTTATTAATTTTTATTGTTGGTTGTTCAAAACATTACATAGTTCTTGATATATCATATTTCACAGTTTGATTCAAGTGGGATACGAACTCCCATTTTTACCCCGTATACAGATTGCAGAATCACATCAGTTACACATCCATTGATTTACATATTGCCATACTAGTGTCTGTTGTATTCTGCTGCCTTTCCTATCCTCTACTGTCCTCCCTCCTCCCCTCCCCTCTTCTCTCTCTACCCCCTCTACTGTAATTCATTTCTCCCCCTTATATTTTTTTCCCTTTCCCCTCACTTCCTCTTGTATGTAATTTTGTATACCCCTGAGGGTCTTGTTCCATTTCCATGCAATTTCCCTTCTCTCTCCCTTTCCCTCCCACCTCTCATCCCTGTTTAATGTTAATCATCTTCTCATGCTCTTCGTCCCTACTCTGTTCTTAGTTATTCTCCTTATATCAAAGAAGACATTTGGCATTTGTTTTTAAGGGATTGGCTAGCTTCACTTAGCATAATCTGCTCTAATGCCATCCATTTTCCTGCAAATTCTATGATTTTGTCATTTTTTAATGCAGAGTAATACTCCATTGTGTATAAATGCCACATTTTTTTTTTATCCATTCGTCTATTGAAGGGCATCTAGGTTGGTTCCACAGTCTTGCTATTGTGAATTGTGCTGCTATGAACATGGACCCTACAAGTTCTTTAAGCTTACACACATGGCATCTGGATCACTCAGGTTCAAGGGTTTGCCTGCAGAGACAGTTAATTTTTAGGTTTCACTTTGTTTTGCCCTGGATGGATGTCTCTGCCAGGCCATGCTTTGTGCAGTGTCCCGCATTACAGAGAGAACACCAGCCTTGTCAAAGTTGCTATGCTTAATATCTTGACTCCACCATTTACTACTGGTGAGTCTTTGCACACATTATGGAAACTCTCTGAAATGGGCTGCCTTCAATTGCAAAACTGACGTAATGATGATCTAACAGAATCTTTGTGAGAAGTAAATGTGAAGAAATGTGTGAGGTTCCTGTGACATAGTAGCTGTTAGAAAAATAAGATACAGTTCTATTTTTTAGCCATTTCATTGAGGTTTAATTAAATTTAAAAAGCTGTAAATATTTAATGTGAACAACTTCATGAGTTTGGAGATAAGCTTACATGTGTAAAATCATCTCGAGTCTATATGTATCTGCCAACTCTAAATTTTTCCTCCACCCTCTTAACTAATTATTTTTATTATTTGTGATTTAAATACACGTGCATGCAAGTACGCGCGCATGCACACACGGATATAGTTCAGCGGTAAAGTACTTGGCTAACATGCATGAGGCACTGAGTACTATTCCCCCATACCACAAAAAACAAACAAAAAATGAAAAATCCCTCATTTAATAATAAGATTTCTTCTTTTAGCAAAACTTTACAATGCAGTATTTTCTATATAACCACTATGTTTTACAGTAGATCTATTGAACTTATTTATTCATCTTGTATAACTGAAACTCTTTGACAAGTACATCATTTCCACCTTGCCTCAGCCCCTGGCAATGGACATTATAATTCCTTATTTTTTTAGTTCGACTCTTATACTCCATGTATAACTGAAATCATGTGGTATTTGTTCTGTGTCTGGCTTGTTTTATTGAATACAATATCTTCCCCATTCATACAGTTGCATCTGGTGGAATTTTCTCCTTTCTTTAATGACAGGATAATATATTGTACATATAAGCCACATTTCCTATTCATCAGAGGGTGAAAGGCATCTATCAATAAATATTTACAGCTTCTGTGCCTTGACTATTGTCAATAATGCTGCCAGGAATATGGGAGTACAGATATCTCTTCAGTATCTAGTTTTCAATTACTTTGGGTATGTTCCCAGAAGTAGGACTGTTTGGTCCTGTGGTAGTTCCATTTTTGTTTTTTTGAGGACCCTCCATACTGTTTCCCATCCTGGTTGCACTAAGACATGTTCCTCCTGGCAGTGGGCAATTGTTCCCTTTTCATCCTTGCCAACACTGGCCCGTTGTTTTCTTAACAGTTTAATAGGTGTGAAGTGATACCTCATTACGGTTCTGATTTGTATCTCCCAGATAATTATGGATGTGGAGCTTCTTTTCATTAGTCATTTGTATATTTTCTTTAGAGAAATGTCTATTCAGTTCCTTTGCCCAGTTTAAAAATTTGATTATTTGATGTTTTGCTATTCTTTGAGTTCCTTATTCCCTATGATCTCAGGATGGAAGAAGCCAAGATGCTTCTTCATTCTCATTTCTCAGGATCCTGAAGTGTTGGAGCCAAATCTTGCTACCTCCAAGAGCTTGTAGACAGAGGAGCTTGCTAGACAAGTTGCTCCTGGTCTCCCAGGCCATTTGCAGGCCTGGCTTTATACATGCACTGAGGCCCTCACACTAGGATTTCTCTATGGCACAAAATGCTATGGAACCTGTTTGGTACCCAAGCAGGAACAACCTGGAAGTCAGGGGAGTTAGCACTCTGCAATGGTTTGAATGTTGGTTCTCTCCAACTCATGTTGCAATTGGTTGTCACTGTGGTGTTCGGGGGAGATAGACCCTTCAGGGAGTTATCGGGCTTGAGGACTCTGTCCTTGTGGGTGGGACTTATACCATTATCTCAAGACAAATTGCCCCCCACCCCTTGCCTCTGTGCCATTCTGCTTTCTGCCATGTGATGACACTGCAAGAAGGCCCTTGCTAGTTGCCAGCACATCAGTCTTAGACTTCTCAGCTTTTGGGAATATCAGAAAGTAGATTTCTGTTTATTTTCAATTGCCTCATTCATATGTTCCATGAGTAGGGGACTAAGACACGTTCCATGGAGTAAGTGCTAGGGGATCCTTAAACGCCTTTCTCTCACTCTGTTCCCCTGGATTCTGTTCAGAGCTGCAGTAATGTCTGAGGTTAAACACTCGATGTTGAGTGCTGCCTTTCATTTTGCCTCATGGCTGTTCCCTCTTTTCTGCTCCCTGGAATTGCACTCTCCAGTAAACTGCAGGTGCACACCCCGAGCCCCAGGCTTCACTGCCCAAGATGACCTTCGTCCCAACTTGCTCCTGCCCTCTCTGAGCCTCCTGTGCCTCCATGCTCCTCCCTGCTCTTCCCTCGACACCAAGTCAGTTCTTTTTCAAGGTGGACTGAGAAGCTGCTAATGGCTTGCCAGGCCTGATAACACCCTTTCAACCCAATGCTTCTCTGAATCCTAAACTCTACTCTCAGAATTGACATTTGGTGTTTGTTGAAACCAGGAAGTAAGACTGCATCAGAGGGTGAAAGGCAGTGATGTGATCATACTGCTAACCCAGTCCAGGACTTTATGGAACCCTAAGCACCAGGCACCATTCCTAGCTTTGTGGGGAAGAAGGGAGAAATGAACAGCAATTCAGCACCTGTGGAATTCATTTGTTCCTTCATAAGTTCATGGCTCACCTTCCTCTGCTGTCTCCCATGTGCTAGCTGGGTGCATTCTAGGATGCCCAACTGAGTGAGAAAGCCCTGCCCACAAAGGGCATAGTTGTGCTTTGTAATTTGTTAAATGCTATCTTATCTATCATTTAACTGGAACCTGGCAGCCAACTTTGGATGCAGAGTTACCTCCATTCCACGGGTGAGAAAACTAAGACTTAGTGAGATTAAGTGGCTTCCCAGCGATCTCACATCGAGTTAGGTATGAATTCAGCTCTCCTGCCTCTAAGTCCCCAGTTCTTCCTAACTCACAAAACTGACCCTTGTCTACAGAGATAGGTGGACCTCCCCGGAGCGAACTTGTCCTCTAGTCACGTGCATGTCACTCAGATTGGCCCTACTGAGTTAGTGCAGCTTCTGTTACAGGATAGCCTGCAGCAGAAAGTGTTTCATGGTATCCTCACTTGTCATATGGTCCAGGTAGAAATAAAATGACAAAAATGTAAATAATGTCAGAAATGTAAACTAAGCACTCAAAAATCTCTATACCTGATAAAAAAAAAAAATGCCTTTGCAAAGTTGAAGTTGAGCATTGGGGACCCAGTCTCAAAAACTAAAGAAAAATTGAACGTATAACATTCTCTGGCATGGGGCATAGGAATACAGTACTTTGGTAAAGCATTTCAGAAGGCTGTGTGTGGTCCTGTCTTGCCTAAAGGAAAGTTTTGGAGCTCCTCTCAAAGCTATGCAAACAGCTTCTTCCCTTCACTCATCGAGGTTGCCTTATCTTGAAAAATTAGTCCCAATATTTAAAAAGAGAGTAAGCAAGTATTCACGAACTAACCAAATATAATTTTTAAATATTATTGAAAACAGAAATATAATTCAAATATAGAAGCCAAAGCATTATGTAGATACAGAGCTCAATGGTGTTAGAATACTAGTTTCAAGTAAAAAATATAGGATTGAATCACCACAGCAAAGTTTACTCAGGGACAAAATTTAGTTTTCAAATGGGAATTAATTCACCAACCCAGGGAACTATTGCTCTTTCTCATTTACAAAATCAGGGCTCCCTTATTAAAGCCAGAGTGCTCTTCCAGGACAATAATGAAGAATAATGCAGCTTTTCATTGCCTCTGGGGTATGTCTGTGCACAGATGACCCTGAAATAAAACAGTATTTTGGACTGATTTCAGTGGGGTTTTTTTTTTGTTCTTCTTCCTCCTCCATCTCCTCCTCCTTCATCTCCTTCATCCCTTCCTCCTCCTCCTCTTCTTTTTCTTTTTTCCTTAACTGAATTCCTATGAATGGCTATAACACCTGCCATGTTGTATAGTTTCCAAAGAGCTCCTCAAGATGAATGGGTAGATGCACCCTGGTGCACACATTCTTTATATTTATATTGACAACCTATAAATACATGTTTATGCAAATAGACCAACTAGTTATGTATTGTGACAATCTCTAGAAATAAATCCTGGGCTCTGTATGGATTTAATTTCATTGCTGCTAAATCTTTCTGAGATATGGCCTGTGGCTCAACTGATACTCGGTGTTTTCTGCAGCTCAAATGCCAGAATTTTTGCATCTTCTGTACCCTGGGGCAGCACAGAAGCTGCATAATCCACTCTCAGTTTATAACTTTTCCCTCAGAAAGCAGGGACCAGAGTGGTTCTAAAGAATGTCCCTGGAAAAACATTAACTTTTCTAGCTAAGTGTTATTTCTCTGTGGGGCTTTTATCCTGGAGGAATCCAAAATACACTGGAGGCATTCAGAGTATTAATGGGCAGTGGTGGAGATAAATTTTTTCCATCATCTTCTATAGTAAGTGGGTGAAAATTTGTTTCACTTTCCAAAATTTTTAATGACTTCTAATATCTTAAAGAGTAAAAGTCCTAATCTGACAGCCAAGTCTCCCTCCATCTGTAGCAGTCATGCATTGGATGTTTATCTAGGATAATTGTGCTGTGGGTCAGCATCCTTGGCCTCAGTAGACCTGGAAATCTATGGGAGACAAAAAATTGCACAGCTAAGCATTTAACTACAGCTGTAGTAAGTGTCATGAGGGAGAAATCCAGGGTGCTGTACGAACTTGTAATTGATCTAGCCAGCACAGAGTCGTGATGGACCTTGAAAATTCCATGTGAAGAAATTTGGTCTAGATGAAAGGAGAAATCAAAAGTCACTATGGGATTTCAATCAGGGGGATAACATGATAAACTTTGTCTTTGAACATATTACTCTGGTTGCAATTTAAAAGTGAGCAGAAGTGGAGATTTGAGGCCAAGAAACCAGCCAGGGATCTGCTATAGTGGTCCGGATGGAAATGGAGGGGGATTGTGGATAAAGGTGATGGTGATGAAGAAGGTGAGCTTGGAATAAAGCTGAGTAGCAGTATAATTAACTGAACCTTTACCTTTCTGGTACTGTCAAAATCTCCCTCTCATTTATTTAAATTGTATAATTTGCCTTTATTGGTTCTTATAAAGATAAAAGAGAGGAATGACCTCCACTTTGTCAGAGGAATAATGCCAATTTCAGGCACATGATTTAGCATTTGGTCTTAAATACACCAGCCATTAATTTTTCCCTATCTCTGATATCCCAAAGTCCCCCTAGAAACTGATCTGTCCACAGAAGTGGGTGCTGGTTCAGGGAAATGAGAATAAATCTTCGGACAATTGTATTTGATTCTTTTATGCCCAACTATCCTTATAGAAGCTAAACCAAACAATTTTTATGTGTTAAAAAAAAAAAATCAAACTCTATATGCAATACAAATCATTTAAATTCCACTCATTTATGATTTGGGCCAATTAATGCAGGAGCTAGGTTAAATTAGCATTTGCAAAAGGATTTGATAGGTTTTGAAAAAGGGGGCTTCCTAAGTAAACTTATACTGTAAACAGGATTATATGGGCCCAAACACCACTGGTAGATACCAGTAGTTCAGCCTTTTTACCCTTTGTGTGTCCAGGAAAGTAAACCTCATATGATAAGGTCTCAATATTTTCACCCATGTAACTTGTAGCCTAACAGTGTCAGGATGTGTGAAGGTGAAATGAGATGACCTGTGTGATGCACTTTGCAGTTTCAGATGTCTCATAAACATCCCTAATATGGTAGCTGCTGTTACTTGGGAAAAGCCATGCTTGTTGAAACAACTGAAAAAGCACATGCAAATCATTTTGTATTTCTTAAAACTGGCACATACAAGATGCAAGCTGTCATTAGACTTGTGGCTTGAAGCCCTTAGAGATAGCAATTCATTAAGAGTTCTAAACTGCAGGCTTCAAGTGGTTCCTCTTTCCTCCATACTTGTCATCAATTATACTTACAAAATGATTCCATCTCCTGACACAAGGGTTTCTTCTGCACTTAAATTGGTGCCTCTCTTGTCTATTTTAGACCAGCCACCTCATAGGCAAGGTAAAAGGGGGATGGATTTTGAAGGCCTAGAATACAATCTGGTTCTCCTACTCACTAGCTTGTAACCTTAGGCAAATGCATTGTCTTCCACATTCTGTGCTTCAAATATTTTATTTGTAGAAAAAAATATGAATGTAGTTGTTGTATTTTGCCTATTCAGGTTCTTTTGAGAAAGATCTACATGTGCTCCAAAGTCCTATGTAGGCATAATGGAATATTATTGATGTTTTCATATCTTTGGTTTCCTATAATTATTTGGCAACCTCTTTCCCTTAGCTTGGAGAAAAGGGAGTTTTTGCTCCTTATTTTATTTATTGCCCATTATTTCTCTTATTTGGGAATTGCTCTGATTGTCGTCATGGCCATGAATCTCAAATGTTTTGGAAATCCAGTGCTGTGATGCGATTCAGTCAGAAGAGCCCCTCTGAGGGCTGGGTCACTGGATCTGGATAAGATAAGGGGAAGGAGGATGATTTGGGTCTGAACAATTCTGAGCCACAGCTTGGTTAGGGCACTGAGGGTCTTCGTTCTTGACCTGTCCTATTAAGGAGTATACAACTATCCCCGGAAAAAGCACAGACTTTTGAATTTTTGACCTACATCCACAACAGGCTACTTGTGGGACATTAGCTGTTTTTCTTTTAGCTCTGTGCTCTTCAGTGACCTCTTCTGAAAATGGAAATGGGAAATGGCTCCTTCTTACTGGCTCAGTCACCTTGGCATATCCAACTGGGGTTGCCTCAGGGCCTTTGCCAACACTCTTTCTGCCTGGATCATAATCGTTCCTGCTCTGACCATGGTTGGTTTGTTTTGTCCTCTAGCATAGCTTAAAATGTCAGTTTTTAAGAGAAAGTCTTATCTTCATGTTTTATCAATTCAGTCCCCACTGCATTGCATGCGTTTATTGTGTCTGTTATTTCTTTTCTGTAAATTCTATAGTTCTATTTTGTTCTTGGTGTGTATTCAATGCCTGACATAATGCCTACCATATAGTAGGACATTAATAACATTTAATGAATGATGAATAAATGGACTATGAGTGAACAAAATAATTCTTATATGGATTAAATAGAATAACAAATTAAAACATATTTTAAAAGTGCTTGACACATATTAAACACTCTGAAAAGTCAATTTCTTTAGTGTGATAAACATTTGTTTGGGCAGTGACTAATAGTAAATAGTGTAAAGTGCTTTATGATAATGGTGGGAAATCGGGACTGATTGATTGATATAATTTTCTCCAAGAACAGTTAACATGGTCCTGAAGGAAAAGGAAGTAGCTATGTTAATCAATTCAATACTTGTTCTTTGCCTTGGTCTTTTAAATCAGACAAAACGAATTGTTATTATTTATGAGAAAGCTCAGCTCGGGTGCCTGAGTTTCTCTATGTTCAGGTTTATATTTCACTCTTGACAAAACATTATTTCCCACTTCTATGAAAATAAGACCAAGTTTTCTTAAGCATTTCCTAGGTGTGAAAAATGTCATTTATACAAATATTAGCTTAGGCCTCCAAAATATGTAACTAATTCTATTTCTTTTGGGATCATCAGTCCTACAGAAACTATGAATGATTTAAAAGAATGTTTTCACTAAATTTATATTTATTTCTATTGATTTTTAAGAACAGAACAGTCAGACAACTTAAAATGCAATTTTGTACAACTTAGAAGGTTATCACACTTGACAGAATGAATGCAAATCACTTTATCAAACATTTATTGAGCACCTGCAACCTGCCAGGTCTTGTGACCAAGGATAAGCAAGGAACTGTGCACACTTGCTAGAAACCCAAAATTCACTAAGATGGAAAGACAAGCCCATAGATATCTACTATATAAGACAGGGTAAGTGCCAAACAAGTCCTATGGTATGCTATACCATAGCACAGATGCTGAAAATGGACTTTCTGTGTAGCTTTGCAAAGCAGGACCAAAAAAAGTCATTCTGATGAAATTTCTTGGGAAAAATAACTTTTAACTACAAAGATAATTTTCTGAATGGGTAAATGAGGTCAAATAATAATTTTCTCATTAACTCCCCAGCCCCCGTTCATATTTACTAGTTAAGAGATTTGGGTTGAAAGTGCTTAAACCAGTTTAAGAAAAATAGAACTGATGGCTAATGTAAGTGAAAACTCCATTAGTGGATCTGGGTCAAGACTTGCCTGAGAAGTGATTGACTTCCATCGATTGACTTGAACTCCTGCTATTTTGGTCCCAATCACAGGGAAGCTCTTGTTCTATGATCAATGATGGCTGCTTCAGTTGCAGGACCTGCATTTCCCTTTTCTAGCTTCAAGGCCAGGGAAAAGGCAAAGTGTCTCTTCTCCAGAGTCCCAGGAAAGATTTCATGGTGATTTCTGACTTTCGGTGTTTTATTTCCAAGTAAATCATTATAACCAAGGAAATGCTGCATGCTGATTGGTGCTGGCCAATAACGACCTATCTCTAGAATGGGAAATGGGTTAAATTCTACCCACATATCAAATGGGCTGGGAGTAGGAAAAGCTCGGGTGCAGTTTACCAAAAGAAGGGTAAAGGAGTTTGGATGGCAAATACTACGCTACATGTAACTCAGAAGACTAATTGGGGGAAGAATGGATAAGAAGTAATGATTGGAGCAGGAATGGAGGATATTGTGAGAAGGGGAAAGAAGTCAGACATAGGAAGACGAATATCTTGTGATCTCTTGTAAATGTAGAGTCTCAAAAAGTCTTTGTAGAGGTAGTTAAGAGTAGAATGGTAGTTTGCAGAGATGAAGAGGAAAGGTAGGTGAGAATGGGGAAAATTTGGTCAAGGGCACAAATTTCAATTAGATAAGAGGAATAAGTTTTTGAGAACTACTACACACATGGTGACTATAGTTAATAATGTAATGTTTATTTCAAAATTTCTAAGAAAGTAGATTTTAAATGTTCATACCACAAAATGATAAGTATGTGAGATGATGAATGTTAGCTTGATTTAATCATTTAATATGCATGTGTATAGAATTATATATTCATGAATTAGAAATTTGAAAAGAACATAGTGGTGATGATTTTTTTCCAGATTATTTTTAAGTTAAAATATGATCAGTGTACTTTGCTGTTGCTTTTCATCTTTGGATAAAATGGATTATTTTTTAAAACCAATGTCAATTTATTAGATATTTGCAGAGATCTCCCATGCCCTAGAACAGTGTTGGACATATGGGTATAGTGATATTGTCCTTACTCTCAAGTTTGCCATTACCTGAAACAAGCAGGAAAGACAGAATCAGAAATCTGATATTTCTACTTCCTTTTTAAAAAAAGCATCCAAGCAATATAAATGCCATATTGTTGAAGAATTGCAAAAGAGGTTTAATAAGCTAATGGGGAGATTAATATTGGACAGCATGAGTAGTCCAATTATGTACATGTCCCAATAGAACCAAGACAACATCTGTCTTTAGTCCAGCTTCCAAAGTGATCTACTTAAAATATGGATGGAGCCAGACATTTGCTTAGGTGGTCAATTCTGCATTCCTAAGTGTGGTGCCCAGCCATGGTCTCATTCTCTACCACTTCCTTGATGCTCTTGATATTTTAGGCTTGGTGAGCTTCTCAAGTCCCACATATGAATTCATGCCTCTATATCATATGTGTTATTTCTTCTGTTTTCTACCTACCTCCAGTTGCAAATAGTGTCACTTCTTCTGTGAAGACTTCTCTAATTACCTGGTCAGATTTAGAATTTTCGTCTTTTATATTCCATAGCATTGTGTAAAGTTTGTCTCTGTTGAGTATTCATTCACTCATTGCATGGTAGTGGGTTTTTCTTTGTCCATCTCACATCCTTTGGGACTGTGAGCACTTTGGAAAGAAGCAGTGCCGTATTTATTTTTTGTATTTTCTGGACTAGCTTGGAGAATGGCACACAGATATTTGTTGAGTTACATGAACAAGGATAGCCTATGGACTGTCACCACAAAGTAGTCATTCTTCTTCTTATTCTCCAGCAGAAATCTATTTTCACAGTCCTTCATCTAGGAAATGTGTTTAAATGACTTTTTTCCCCCAAGTGGCTTAACCATTTAAAAAGACAAAGTGGGCCATCAATCTGACTCAGTTTAAGAAGCACCAAGGTAGAATAGGAATAAAACTAGAAGGGCCTGAGAAAATCTGGGTTTCTGTCCCACCTCCACAGCTAACATGCTCTGTGATCTTTCAGTTCATCTCCAGGCATTTAGTTTTCTCATCTGTAAAATGGGGCCTGAGTAGTTGCTCACTTGAGAAAGATCACTCAGATCTAGATAGAATCACCCACAGTAGACGGAATCAAACCTAGGGTCTGCCTTGGACCCTTCTGAGGGTCCCCTTTACAGAGGAAGGGATGTGAAGAACTCTAAGTTTATCTATCTCAACTCACCCACCCTCTAGATTCAGGAATCCCTTGATTAGCCCTCCTAGGAGGTAGTGTCTGACCTCTAACAGAGCCATCTGGCGGTAGGCCTTTTACTTCCTGTAGTGCCCCTTATTCTATTGCCGGACAGCACGCACATCAGAAATCCTCTACCTTGAGCTAAAATTGGCTTGCTTTCTGTGACTTTGCTCCTTGGTCTTGATCAGCTCTCAGGAGTCACAAGAATAAGTCAATTCCATGTGTGCCTGTGATAGCCCTTCAGTCATGGTGAGACAGCTGTCATAGCTCTCCTGAGCCTCATCTTGTTCTGATTAGACGGCCTAAGCTCCTTCAAGCATGTCTCACCTGTTCTGGATACTGATGTCCTCATTATTCTCACCACTGTCCTTACAACACGCTTCATTGCACCTGTGAAGGCCCCCCTGGAAGAGAGTTGAATGCTCAGAAGGGTCCAAGGCAGATCCTAGGAAGCCATAGCTTTCCTTGTGCTAGTCATTGAACTTTTCCCCCTCACTGCCTAATGGCTCTACAATTTTGGGTTCAGCCTCAGACTCTTGTTGGCTCAAGTTGTGCTTGTGGTCAATCGATATTTGAAATATTTCATAGTTCAAAATAAAAACAACTTTAAAAATCCTCTGTCAGTCCAAGTTTTCCTTCTTGTACTTACTTATGCAATTCACTCTTTAACCCTATGTGGTCTCCATTAAGCTACATGGCTCTCAGTCCTTCAATACCACAACCCTCCCAAGAGTCACTTTGCAGAGTAGACACCACAGGTCATGATCCCTGGCTGAGGTATTGAGCCAGGATCATCCTGTGCATCCTTTGACAGTTCACTCTCTGGTCTTGTCTTCCTGGCTAGCTGACTAGTGGCCTACCAGGCTCCCTTCTTTGTTGCCTCCCTTCCCTTCACAGTACTGGACTCTGCCTAACATTTCTTTCTTTGGTACCTATATCAACAAGAAGAAATGAGTCGTCGCCAGCCTCAGCCTGCAAAGCTCAGGGAAGCCTCTTCTCTCTGGAACTTCATTCACTTCCTTGTTATACATTCTGTTAATTTTATTAACTCTTATTGGTTAAAATATTTTTGAAGTTAATTTTGATTTCAGTATAGTCGAATATGGGGGATGGAAGGAGGCAGGGAAAGGAAATAATAAACTGTGGAAATCCTCTTGGAGTTTGGCTAAGATGGAGGTTGATTATGGATTCCGGAATGTGGTAGGTACTCAATACATGGTAATTAAAGACAATTTACGGGATGGCTCTTTAACAGATAAGGGAAGTGAATTACAAATAATAGACGAATGAGACTAGAACTCTTTAAGGACCAAAAAACATCAGAGGAGGAGGCTGTTTCTAATTCAAGAGAACTTAAGCAAAGAGATGCGGAAGAAATATGCGTTTGCTTAGAGGTGAGAGAGGATAACAAGTGGCAAGTTTGATTCGCAATGCAAAACGGCTAGTGTAAGCTTTGCAAGAAAGAATCATATCAAGAATTTTAGAGAGAAGAACCTCCTTTGATGTTATCTAAATCCCTGAGTTTTATATCAAACCCACTGGGGTGACTAAAATGTCTAAGATAGAACCACTTGGTTAGATAATCCTGGGTAGAGTCCAGCTTTTCTTTACCTCCACAGCCCAGACCCCTCTGAGCTGCCTAAAGCTGAATTGGTATACTCAGTCCTTGCACCAGAAGACTGTCTTAAATTCTCCACAGTGGGATGTGTTGAATGTCAAGCTTTAGTCAGGGAATGTGGCTTGCAGTAGAGCCACAATGCTGCAGTCTGGGTTATAGGTATTGGAGAATACCAGGAATTGTTGTTCCCAAGATTGCCAGACTCTCGCTTATATTGTTTTAACTTATACACAGATAGACATTTCATGATTTTCTAATTTTAAGTCTGGCCAGTCTATCTCCTTTTCTTTATTTTCTCACGAGAATTTGCTGTGTGCTCACTAGAGTCTGGATACTGCCCTTGGCCCTGGGATAATCAGGATGAATCAAATAGAATCTCATAATAATCATAATGCCTAGTAAATATTGCAGAAGGGCATACCAGGTAACGAACAAAACCATTCATGGGGTAAAATACCTTGCCAAAGTCTCAATTAGAGGCAGGAATCGTGCAAGGGCAGAGTTTCAAATTGTGAGCATGAATGTGATTGAGAGATTGAGGCAGCCATAGAACTGCATCCCAATGCTGTCTATCCCATCACTTCTGGAATGTGCCATTACTAAGTATGCTATTTCTCAAAAGCATCTCACTCCTGGGCTTTGGAGCAAATACAAGGTTCTTGAATATAATGTGTCTCCAAGAATTATTTCCTACCTTGTCAGCAACAAAAAAGTAATAATTCCATGCTTCAAAGAATGAGTTTCAGATTACATAGTGACAGAAGATTTAAAAGAAAAACCCCACCCCAATGGATAGAAACTCTACAATAAAGACTATATTTAGATAGCAAAATCATTTAGGAGCAAGTTGTCGAATATTAAATGATGCTGAGAAAAGACACATTTGCCATATTCTTTGAAGTCTGAAAAATACAGCTTCATATACTTTATGGAGCTTAAACCATTTGAATAAAAATGAAATATCTCTTGGCTAGAAACACTGTAGCTGTGGTCTGCTTTCATTTCCTCAGGACTATAACTGAGATGGAAAAGGAGGAGATTCAGGAGGCAAAATTTTCTTTTTTGGTCTGTTTCCTGCTGGGACAGATGCTGAGAGAAAAACAGAGAACCTGCTGCAAAGTTTTGCTTGAGGAAAATAAGCAAAGCATCAAGTGTGTGACAAGAATTTTTCTCCTGGAGATGAAGCTAAATTTTGTTGTTGTTGTTAATCTATCTCCTCCCCACCCCGCCATCCCCAAACTGAGCAAGTACCTTCTCAAGGGCAGGATTTAAATTATACAGGTTTTTAGGAGTAACATTGATTTGGCTTTAGTCTGTTTGATATAGCTTAAAAATGTTGCTCTGCTAGGCCTTTTAATGATGAAATCGCTGAAATATGTTTGCAATATGAAGAGATTACTTTGTACATGGATTGGGCATGATTCTAAAACTTTATTATTTTTGCCAATTTTTATGCCCCAAAGACTGTCATTTGGGCTGTAGTCTTATATATCATATTACAAAAAGTATTTAGAAAATTCTAGTAGTTTGAGCCTGAATTTTAACAAGAATGTGGAACTTTTAATATAATGTCTACTATTGTTTTCCTTAGGTCTTTCATGAAATTTTTTTTGTTTTTTTTGCTTCATGTACTAAAAAATCAAATTAATGAATCCAAAGATTCTCAGAAAAGCTTTAAAAGCTTTTAAAGAGGAAAACAAAAATGACTTAGACTTCAAATTAAAAGGTCAAAAGAAGTAGGTTTGGTGAAAATATTTATCCATATTAAGTGTATTGTTGTTTCCATCTGGAGAAATATATTGAGAAATGCTTAAAATCTTTTCTGGGAATTGCATTAATTCTTGATGCACTCTTGGCCTTCAGTTTTCTTATCCGGTTGTGCCCCTGACTCATTTTTGAGACCTCAAAGCTGTTTGCAGATTAGGTTCTAGTAACGAAGACCATGAGAATGTTCTTACACCCCTGCTGATCAACAGCACCAGGTCTCTGTCTTAACCACTGATATAAACCAGACCTGCACCTGACGTGGAAGACAGTAGTGGATATGGGAAGGAGGATGGAGAAACCCAGGTTCTAATACCAGTTCTACACCAAACGCACTCAGATGGTCCACCTGGAGGACTCTGAGGGTCCCTCCTGCCTTTCATTGTTCTCAGCAGTGGTCGCTGCCTCGAGTCCCCCTTTTCCCCCTCCCTCCCTGACAGTTTAATATCTGGCTGCCTCTGTCCAATCCTACTGTTTACTCAAATGCTGACCATGCCGTTCTGTTCTTCTAAACCAATAGTCCTTATTTTATCCTGGGCCTCCACGTCCTCTTCAGTGTTGTCCATTGGCAGAACTTCCCTCCCATCCTGGACTCCTCCCTGCACCCTGTAGGAAGGGTCGCCATCTCCAACCTTTTCCTGCCTCCTGTGGCTCCTTTCCTCCTCCTCCCACCCCAGGCCATTAGCGGAGCTCTTGTTCTCAGTTCCCTTTCTTCTCTCTGGCCTCTTCCTCAGGGCTCTACTTCACTTTCACAATTACAATCATCATGTGCTGATGGCCGGGGGTCCCCAAATTTCTATCTCCAGTTCCAACTCCCTCTCAACTATTGCGTATTTTCACGAGGATGTTCCATCATCCCGAACACACACAGCAGAACCCAAACTAGGTTTTCTAGAATCACAGCCTCTGGGACAGGATCCCCCCGTGTTTCTCCTTTGCTAGCAAGGCAAAAAACCTGTTTCCTTTTCCTCAAAACCATGTCCTCATTATTGGATTGGCACTGGGGACAAGGACTGAGGTTTCGGTAACAAATGCGGTACCCTAGGTAGAACCCCAGAGCAGCCCTGGCTCGTGCGTCTTTGGGCAGGCCTGGGTCTCCAAGCAACTTGACTTCCTTGATGAGGATGTGAGTTGCTGCTGAACTTGTTGAAAACCAGCTGCAGAAGATTTAGGAGACAGAGAGTTTGCCTCCTGTCGAACCAGAGGAGCTATTCCTGTGAGTAAAGGGAGGGACTGAGGGACCATCCCAGCAGCTGGCAAAGCTCCTTTTTACTTCTGGGAGCTCCCATCTTCTCTCCCTGAACAGCACAGGTGGCTGCATCATGGTCCACTTTGAGTAAAAGGAACTCAGTTAAGTCATAACACCCTTGGCCATCCGGTAAGTCCCCTGGTGTGCAAGCCGAGACCCTTGATGCCACACACTTGGTTGTTCTTTGTGGGAACACTTGATCCCTCTGTGGTGACATTTGGGGCGCTGCTGGTGTAGGAGTCATGGTTAAGTGGGGCTTGGGAACCTAGGGATATTGACTCCCTTCTGGTCTGTTCTAGGTTCTCATCTGTTTGCTGGCCTTGAGTTTGGGAAATCCCTCTGGTTGTCTGTTTTGTATCGGTTACTGTCTCTCTTAAGACATGGCCAGTACTGCGTTGATCCAAACTGGCTTTTCTCTTTGACTTCATTTCACTCACAGCACCATCGTGAACCACATACACATTTTACATCCTTCCTGCTGCTTCCTTGAGTAGTTTTCACGATGTCCATCTTTTCTGTTATAATCTGTTTTGCAGATTCCCCCACTCTTATTTAATAAATTTTTTTTGACAGGAAAGCAAGTTGATTTTTGAGCTAAACGAGTCATGCAATCACTTTCCAATCAACTGGAGAGTAAATACTGTATTTCAAATATTTTGATTTATGTATGAATTCCAATATTCTTTCTTCAACAATTTTATTTGCTTTTGGCTTATGCTCTATAAAATGGCAACTGGTTACTTTGTGCTGACAAATTTTTCATAAAAAAATGCAATAATAGAAATACCATGAGAATATTTATTTTGCTCAATGTTGCTGTTGAGATTTAAGTTAATATTGATATAACAGATATTTTGCACCCACAGAATATATAAACATTTACATAATGTGTATTTCAAAAATTGTATTCTATCTTCTATACCAGATTTTAAAATATTCATATTTAAATCCTTCCTGTATGCTTAATAGAAAAGTCTTTCTGAGTTTTATTATTTTTTATTATTTAAAGAACTTAAGCCAATGTAAAGGTGCTAGATATTTTCTTAAACTACATTGTTAAAAAGAAGCTAAAATATCACTATGCCTTACTAACATTTTTTAAATAACCTTTACACTTTAAAAACTATTTCTTTCAATTCTTTCAGGCTTTTAGAAGAGTTACAATACTAGTACAACGAATTCTTGGATGACATCCTCCACTCTGATTCCCCAGATATTAACATTTTGACATCTCTCTTCACACTCACACACTGTATTTTTTCAGAAACATTTAAGAGTAGGCTGCACACATGACGCTGTTTTATCCTTAAAGACCTCAGCGTTTCATAAAAAATAACTTTCTCTCACAGCCACAGTGCTGTGTGATCAAATCATCTCTGCTTTTTAAAAAAAAAATTGAAGTAATACATGCACACGATGAAAACAGTAACACTGAAATGCTCAGAATGAAAACGGCACCCTGCACCACTCCAGTTCTACTTCCAGGAACTGGAGATGTTGACTATTAATTCTATTTTCCATCTATCTGGTGATTTCATCCCTAATTCCAAATAATGTACTTATATCGCCATTTCTTGGATGGGTCATTCATCTTCAGTAAGTATTCATAGAGCTCTTTCTAGACGCCTGGCTCTGGATGGCCTTTTTAGTTTTTGCCATCACAGTTTCCTATTTTTCTTCTTTGTTTCTAAAGAGAAGATACATGCTTTCTTCACTATTTCATTAAAACAATATACAATGGTAATCATTCCCCCTGTAGCTTATTCCTCCAATTTCTTAACTCTTTGAAAACATAAATTCATGGGAGTCTGGGGATTTCCCCATAATGATTTGAACAATTTGAACAGGTCAGTTCAATTTCTTAGTCTTACTGCAGAAGTGTCATCTTGAGGTTTATTTTTCCATTGGTATATGGATGGGTGAGTGACACATTCTGAGGGTCCGGCATCTTCCTCAAAAAAAATTTTTTTTGACTTTGTTATGTTAGAAAAATCTCAGGTGGCTTTTTCAGAAAGGGTACATTGAAAATAAGCTTGCTGTTATTTTGATACTTGCATGTCTAAACGACCTTATCTGGCCCTGGGTTCTGGAGCATTTCCCCTGAGAGCTGTGACATTGCTCTACTATCTTCTGTCCTTAGGATTTCTGACAGGACATTTAGTCAGTCATTCATTCCTATGTGATTTACTTTTTCTGAATGCACTTATGAGCCTCTGATTATGACTGGTATCTGGAAGTCCAACAAAGATGTGCTCAGTGGGGAGCTTTTAAAACTGCAATCTAGTGGGGCACTGTGGTGCATACCTGTAATCCAGTGGCTCAGGAGGCTGAGTCGGAGGATCACAAGTTCAAAAGCAGCCTCAGCAACTTAGTGAGGCCCTAGGCAACTTACTGAGATCCTGTCTCAAAAAAAAAAAAATATATATATATAATTAAAAAACTGGCCAGGAATGTGGCCCAGTGGTTAATTATCCTTAGTATCAATCCTTGGTACCAAAACAAAAACAAACTACAGTCTTCTTGATCTTTGTGTTTTATTTGTTTATTTTTGGTCTGGGGATTGAACCCAGGGGTGCTTAACTACTGAACCACATCCCCAAACCTTTTTTCACATTTTATTAGAGTCAGGGTCTCACTGAGTTGCTAAGTGCTTCATTAAGTTGCTGAGGCTGGCTTTGAACTCAAGATCCTCCTGCCTCAACCTCCCAAGCCACTGGGATTACAGGAGTATGCCACTGAGCCCAGCTTTTGGTCTTGGTTGTGATTATTTGTGTATCCCTCTTTCCTTTTTTATTCTAGAGATATTTTTTTCCAATTCTTGCTTTATTAAGCTTTTACTAATCAAAGTTTGGGCATTATGGCGGCTTGTGCTGGGTTCATCTGGTTAAGATGGAATTACTTTTCTCAGACCTCTTTTCCCTTGTAGGATTTGGATTAGATTTGGTCAAAAGTAGAGTCACTGTGAGACTTGAAAGGCTGATGTGAAGGGCTGTTGGGGGCCGCAGCTGAGTCGGGATGACTGCATGGCATTTTGCCAGAAGGGAATTGTTGAGAGGCGAGCCATTAAGATGATGATAATTAAGTTAAGCTGTTTATAATTGCTGTGACTGGATGATGCTGGATTGAAACAGGCTGTGTATAGGGTGGCTTCTGCCTCCAGAGCCTGCTACTTTGGAGTTCTTGCGGGGATTCCGGGAGAGTTCACCTTGGTTGGTGAAGTTCCGGTGGAGGGAGTTCGGGTTGGTGTGTGGTGTTCCTGGAGTGCCTGTGAAGTGCTGGTGGAGTTCGGGCAATAAAGTAGTTCCTGTTTGAACCTACAAGTGCCTCATGGTGGCTCGATTATTTTGTGCCCAGCCAGACTGCGGCAAGTGGCCACTGCTCTCAGGTGTGGCATGGTGACAGACTCTAAGGGACAGCAGGTTCCAGACCATCCTTGCTGTCTTCTACCATGTGTCAGCACTTTTCCTTGATTGTGGGTCCTGTCAACCACAGCTGTCCTGAGCTCATCGCCAGACAGATTCATGGCTGTGAGGCTGGGGAGCTGCCCAGAGCCCCCTCCCCTTTGCAGTCCACAGGTGAGCGCAGTGAGCTCCTCAGATGGACAGGTGGGTGGCTGCTTTACCTTCAAATGGTCCTTCTAGCTCTTCTCTCAACTCTGTAAATATTCAACACCTACGTCAACTCTGGAATCCCATAACTCAGGATAAAACTTGGCTTGCTGTCCTAACTAAATCCTGATAAGATTATAACTTTATAAATCTTCTATATCACTTTTTTTCAAACTTAATTTTTTTTCCTTCTGCCTATTTTCTGGAAGATTTTTTTGACTTTGATTTCTGAGATTTTTTTTTCTTTTGCTGTGTTGTCTTTATATGTTATCCCATAATCTTTTCTAGAATTTCTTTGGCTCATATTATTTAAGGCAGTCTTTAAAAACTATCTCCTTATAATCATAAGCGGATATTTTTCTAGTAAGTTGGCTTTCTCCATTTTGTTGATGGATCTTTTTTTCTCTTCATATATCTTTGGTCCTATTGGAATATTTCTTATCTGTATGCTGGGGCATTTCTGGAAAATGTGGGGACAAATGCTGATGCCACCTGGATGGATGGACCTCTCCATCCTCTGTTTGGCCTGTGGTTTCTTTTTCATCTTATCAACACTGCAATTGCGTTTCTCAGATTTGTGCCCCTTCTTTCAGTGGTATTTTTTTTTAACTTGTAAGTTAACTTTTTGTTACTATGACAAATTATCTGAGAAAACAACCTAAAGAAGGAAAAATTTATTCTGACCCATAGCTCTAGAAGTTTTAGACCGTGGCTGGCTGATTCCACTTCTCTGGGCCTGCCATGAGGTAGAACCTTATGGCTAAAGGGCCTGGTGAAGTGGAGCTTCTCACCTCATAGTGGTCAAGAAGGTGTGAGTGTGAGAGAAAAGGGGGCACAAGGGAAAGACCAGAGACAAAATCCACACTACTAGGGCCTGCCCACAATGACCTACTTCCTCCAACTCGGCCTCACTCCTAATGTTTTCACCATTCAGTGAACCCTCCTCAGTGAAATGATCCGTGGATAATAAGGTCAGAGCACATAAGATTCAATCACTTCCCCAAATCTCCTCTGAACATTGTTGCACTAGGGAGTAATCCTTTAACCCATGAGCCTTTGGGAGACAATCCAGATCCCAATAACACCCACTTTAAACTTCTAATGTTGCTTCAGCCATTAAAGTGTTCTCGGAAAATTTCTGTGGTTCTCAGCTGTCTTCAAAGTCATTGCCAAACTCCTCAGGCACTCAAGGCCTGTACAGATCTGCTTAGAATCTCCCTTTCCATAATTATATATCCCCTTCTATTCCTGAACATCGGGTAACGGGGCTGGGCAATAATCCCTGATTGTGGCAATTTGCACTTCTAAGCCCTGATGCATGCCTCAATTTCCCCCAATTTTTAATGCCCTACCTATCAAAACTTGACCCTTTTAGGACATCTACTCAAATACTGCTTTTGGATCCTTCTCTCCATTTTAAGTCACTATCATGTTTTGTTGAGAGCATTTTATGGACAGATATCATCCTGTCTGATATAACAACTATTTGCTATTCTTTTTTCTCCAATGTTAAAATGAAATTTTCCATGAAGTAAGGATGCTGCTCTGACCCGTCTCTATTCTCTCTCCAAAGCACCATGCATGGGACATAATAGGGAGTCAGTGAACACATAATTACTCAATAGATTAATGCATAGGTAATATTTGCATTTTCAGACATCTCTGCTTCCAGTTTCCTGTGAAATGATAATAATACCTGCTCTATATTACTGGCATCTCCTTTTTGGAAGGAAAAGAAGCTATGAGGTCATGAAAACATTTGTGTACATTCTCTGTAACTTTGCAGTCATGTGTATATCTCCAGGCAGTAATTATGTTTCTCATTCTATCTTTGTATGCATATAGAATTTGAATTGAAATAGTTCATTTAACAATGTTCCCTGACGAGGCATTCTGCTTTGGGTGTGCCCTGCATCCTTCAGGAGTTACCATAAATCTCTGAGGTCTCATTCTAATTCCAAAGGAGAGAGCTACTGGTTCTCTGGAAACAGTTATCTCGGGCACAGTATGACTCATTTGTTTTTTAAAAGTATTTTTGCTAGAAAGCATCGTCTTATAAAAAAAGTGAGCAGATCTTGCTATATTCTTAAGTGAGGTGCCAAATGAGGACTCTTGCAATCAACATAATAAAATCAAATAAAGCATATTCTTGGCAAAGTGGCAAATGTGCTATTCTTCCAAATTACTATAGCAAAAAGCCATTGTTAACAACTTGGTTTGAATTTTCCATCTTGAATCTTTATATTGATGCATTTGCTCAATCGTTTTTACAAAGACATTCACTACCCATGTATAAGGCATTAGCGTCAGAGCAATGACTATGGCCCAGACCCTGCCTTTAGGGAGCACCTAGTCCGTAAAGGAACACAGACTAATACAAAGGCCTGCAGAGGAGCATAAGTGCTATGCTTGGAGGAAGCATGGGTCAGGGGGTGGGGGACTAAAGTGCCAGGAAGGAGTGACACTCTACATTATTAGAATTTTTTTTTTTGAGAGAATTTTAATATTTTTTAGTTTCCGTCGGACACAACATCTTTGTATGTGGTGCTGAGGATGGAACCTGGGCCGCATGCATGACAGGCGAGCGCGCTACCGCTTGAGCCACATCCCCAGCCCCTAGAATAGAAGTTTTGATCAAAGCTCTAGTTGTTGTCCTTGGAATTATAGCTATTTTCTTATAGCTACTTTGTTATCTATTATGAGCATCTGTGACTATTTTTATTACACAGATTCCTGTGTGGATAAAGGTTAAGTTTGTGTATTTTGCGTAAGATGGTATTTCAGTCTCCTTCCATGTAACCTCAGTCTCAGGAATATTGTAGATGAGATCTTAAAAGGGCTGTGTGTCAGTCACCTAGACATATAATACATCCAGTCTCCACCCTTACAAAGACTGCATAATTGCTCTAGGGTAGATGTAGCATTTTAAAAATCTGCCCCACATAATTGTTATGTGCTATTAAAGTTGCAAATAGAATTTGTGATAGGATTGGATCTTCAGCTAGGGTTTGGAATGTCCCTATTGAAATGGCCTTTAGGAATCATCCAGTGCAAATTCTATTTCATAGAGGAGACTGAGGATTAGATTGTGGCCCCTGTTCCTTATTAGTTACTTGTTTTACAGATTGATTTCTGTCCGATTCCCATATTAGATGTGTTAAAGTCCTAACCTCCTGTACCTCAAGATGTGACCTCCTTTGGAAACAGAGTCATTGCAGATATAACTAGTTAAGACACTGGGCCTCTGACCCAATATGATAGGTGTCCTTAGAAAAAAGGAGAAGGTTGGACAGAGACATAAGCACAAGATTAATACCAAGTGAGATCTGAGTCATGCTAAGGAAATACCAGAAGCTTGGAGAGAAACTTGGGACAAATCCTTCCTTAGGACCTTTGTGGGAGAGCATGGCCCTTTTTACCCTGATTTTAGACTTCTATCTAAACAGTAGACAATTTCTGTGGTTTAGGCACTCAGTTTGTGGTACTTTGTTGGCATTACTTTATCACTCTAACACAGTATGTCTAACATGAACTCGGCCCTACCCTGGTTAACATGGCTATTCAGGTTGCCACACGTGTATGTGCACCAACTCGGCCATGGCCAAGGCCTTCTGGTGATCAATTTTGACTTGGTGCTGATGCAGCCAGGGACAAAAGATGCTTTGATCTCTTGAGTATTTAGAAGTGCATTTTGCTGTCACTTGTAGAGCACATCTCAAAAAACAGATGAATTGTTAATATGAAATCTATATTGATTCAATGTGAGCCTTTGTGTTTGTGCATGTGTGAGCAGGTGTTGGGAATCAGTGCATGCACACAGGCCTGTTTATGAGCATGCGGAGATGAGGTAGACATCGGTCTGGTTTTTACCCTCAGATGAGAGTAGCACTAGCTGTAGGGAAGGACTGGGCTGTCAGGTGTGGCTGTCCTTGATTGGGAAGTTTCTTTGTTTGCCTTTCTTGTTTGGTCAACCTCCCTTATTTCCATTTTTGTATTGCCTCAAATACTTCCAGTACCCCTGGACTTGGGAGGAAGACACTGGAGGATCATTTTTCTCCCAGTTCCCCTAGGACAGGGCTGGGATGTGTGTAGAATGGTTTTCTAAGAGTTCTAGAAGCTCCATTTTTTAAAATGTTCTTTCTCTGTTTGCTTGTTGATATCATAATAATATAATAACTATGCAGCTCTGATTATGGAAGAGATCTAGAGATTATTGTGACCAAAGTCAGAGCTGGAAACTGAGCTCTGGAAGGAAAAGTGATCTTCTCATGGCCTGAACTGAATGAATGGAGACCCTGGGTTTGAAATTCTCCACCTGGAACATTTCCACACACAACAGTTATTGACTAAGCTGTAGGGTCTCAAACAAGTTTTCAAATGACTGAGTCTTCATCCTCTTTTGTAAAGTGAAGACCTTATTATTTAGGTGGCTCAGCTGAATTTCTAGGTAATCTGTGTTAAAACAGTGACTCCATCCTGGCCCCTAGAAAGGGCTCAGCATCTGAGTGATGGGGACAGATGAGGCTGGGGCACCTGGAGTAGGCACTGAGCCTACACAACCCAACAATATAAACCACTCTTTCCTCACAACCATCTCTTGAAGTGTGTGCTTTTCAGCTTCTAAAATTATGCACAGCCTAAATTGCTTCAGCAGAAAGGGAAAAAGAGCAGCGTAGCAAAAACTCATCACATTTCTAGCTGCCAATCTATCCTTCAAGCTTGTTTTTTAATTTTTTTTTTTTTTTTGGTCTCACAAGGATGGGTATAGGACAGGGTTGGGACTTTCTTCTTGCAAATATTTCAGGGATTGGAGAGCTTGAAGAGGAAGGAGAAGGAGGGGAAAGATAGTGGCAGGTGAACTTGGAAGTCAGCCTAAGTTCTGGGAAAATAAATGACTCTAGGTAATTGGGATAGGGAAGGGGTTGGGAGGGGGAGCGTTAAGGAGGCCTGGACAGTGGTTCCCCTGAAAGTAAGGGATAGGGAGGAGGCATTCAGTCAGCTTTGGGATTCCTGTGTGGGGAAGCCAGAGCTTGCAGGATTCATTTCTAGCTACCCCTTTTCTCATACAAAAACTAGAAAGGGGGAAATGAGAGAAAATATCACCCTGCAAGCTCCACGTTAGGCTCTCATCTTACGCATGGTCTCCTTTGTCTTCACAGCATGACTCCGTTCTCTGTTTTTCAGGGCAGAAAACCAGACTTGAGGGTACAGAGGGTGCCACACCTGCCTTCGCACTTAAACCTGCCCAGATGTTAAGAGGCGTTCTTTGCCATGTTATGACATGAAGGTCGATTATACTCTTCCTAGACTTGATGGAAGTGAAAATAGTAACCTCAACTGCTTGTTATTTTACCAGAGAGGAGTTATCACTCTAACAGAAAGGACACTTGTTTTTGAATGTGGCAGGCTGACCTCTGGCATCAAGTGACCTCTAAGTCCTAGTCCCTGCAAGCAGGAATGCTACTTACATAGCAAAAGGGAGTCTGCAGATGTGATTAATCCCAGATGTTAGATGGGGTGAATATTCTGGATCATCCAGGTAGGCCCCAAATGTAATTATAGGGCCCTCATAAGAGGGAGGCAGAGAGAAACTTGAGAACCTAAAGCTTGATGCTCCCCTGTGGCTCCGAATATAGAGCAAGGAAGGACCTGCAGTCCAACTCACGCAAGGAATGCAGCTGTGGAAGTTGGAAAAGGCGTAGAATCCATCTTGCCCCAATGCTCCCTGAAGGTGGAGGAGCAGCTGTCTAGTTGGATGGCTATGCACAATCCTCAACTGCTCTAATTCTTCGTTTTTCTGGGTGGCAAATTCAAAATAATAAAGCCCAAGTTTGTCTCTGTCCGTGTTTTTTGTCAGGCCTGATGGTCCCTCTAGTTGCTAGCAAGCTGGGAGGGGTCAGTGACAGCTCTGATGTCTGCGTTTGAGTGGCAGGGAAAATTCAGGTTAGCCTGAATCTCCAAAGCTGCTTAACATCATGAGGAGTTGCTGAAGGGAGAGTTAAGATGAAAAGTGTCAACCAGGAAGAGGATTGTAGGGGACAGTCCCTCCCTGTCTCACAAGGGGAACACTGCCCATTGTTTTTTTTTTTTTCCTTCTTTACAAAGACTGTGACTTGGTGGGTTAAAGAATAGGAAGGAGGTGCCATCCCAACCTCATGAGCAGCAACGTGCTGCGCATGGCCACGAGATGCCCTTGAGACTTCCTGTTCATGATCGTATGTCAGGGGAGGTGGGATTTGAACCCTGAGTTACCTCCCTCCAGGTGGCCTTTCTCTTCTGTGTGGCTCCACACAGAAAGGGACACACACAGAGTTAGAACACAAGTTCCCTACATCTCAATTGAAAGCCCTTTCTACCTTCTACCTCTCTTTTTCAAAAGAGAAAATAAATGAAACAACAACAACAACAAAAAAGAAAAACATTATTTGCATGTCACCTTGCTTATCTGACTCTAGTACTTTATTTCGTTCAATGTAACAGTGATGCCCTCAATTCTTGGCATCCAGCAAATACTCAAGCGTCTTGAAAAACTTCAGCTTATCAAAAGATAGATTTTTAAAGCATCCGAGAGAGACAAAAGTGATGTGAATCGGTGAGTGCCCTTTTGTGCAGAGGGCTTTACTTCCATCTCCTATAAGGCTTTGAGCTCAGGTTTTATTTTCAACTTGCCACAGGAAAACACTGAGGTTAAGTGGGGCTAGGGAATTGTCCACAGCCACCTGATTTGGATGGTGGTTCTCAGATTTCAGGAAGCACCAGAATTGCCTGGAAGGCTTGTTTAAAACACAGATAGGTGGCTCCCTCCCCTGGATTTCTTGTTTCTATGTTTGGGATGAGGCCAAAGAATTGCAAGGCAAGCAAATTCCCAGGTACTATTGCTGCTTGTTTGGGCACTGTACTTTCAGAACTTCTGAGCTTGAGCATTTTAAGAAGGATGTGAAACTACAGCAGTAGGAATCCTAATATTGCTGTCTCAGGTTTCCCTTTCTGGAACCAACTTCAGGTTTTCATGAAGCCTGGCTTCTCTTGGACATAACTGCACATGAGCAGACTCTCTGGGGGTAAGGCTGTCTTGACCACCCTGGACAGGGTCTGACTGTAGCCAAGAGAGCAGAGTGACAGTGACTGAGAAGAACAACAGCTACCAAGAATTGGAGACCCTCTCCATTCCTAAACTCCCCATTTATTTATTGTAAATAAAGAGGTTTCTGTTCACTTTTAACTCTGCCCTCCCATAAATTTATTGTTTACCATAATCAAATGGAATTACAGAACCTTTGTGAGATCACAAGCTTCTTTCCGTGGATCATTAGGTACATAGAGTTTAAAAGCTGGGCTTTCTTGGAGGCAAGTCCAACCCCACTTAATTTTGACATCACTGCATGGTGATGGGTGTCATTTGGGTTTATATCTGATTCAACATATTTCTTTTATTTACTTCTAGCTCTGTTATCAACATGATACAGGGTCATTGTCTTAAAATTGGAGAACATAATGACTTAGAATAAAGAATTTTTTCATAATTCCAATACAAACAGCAACTCCTTTTTCCTCTTTATATGATTTCCTTTAGACTTCCTTTTATGACCTTTTATTTAAACATACAGTTTCACATAAACATGTTAATGGCATGACACCATATACGCATCATTTTTTTTATTTTTAGCAGCATGGTGTTGTTTGGGAACTCTACCAGACTCTCTTTCCTCATTCTCTCCTCATTTCTGCTTCTCTATTTCCATTCTTCCCCCAGGCAATCAACTTAGACAAGTGTGTGTGTGTGTGTGTGTGTGTGTGTGTGTGTGTGTGTGTGGGGAGGGGTTTCCTCCAGCCCCGTGTAAGTGTGCACCACACAGAATTCAGTCTCCTCCCATGCATGTTATCAGTATTTCATTGCATGCACGTCTTGTGGTTTTGCTGAGCTGTTACTCTGCTCCAGGATGTTTTTGTTTGCTTTGGTTTTCACTGTTGATAAAGCTCTTCCCATAAACATCTGTGTATCTTTAAGCATGTCTTTTAGATAGAATCTCCAAAGTGAAATTCCTGGGTTAACTGAGTGAGCATTTCTAAGGCTCTTCACCGTGGACATAGAAGTTTTCAGAAAGGTTCTAAAAATTTGTTGTCCCGCCAGAAGAGGTGAGGACAAATGCATTTAGAAGTAGGACTTAAGATTCATTAGACTGAGATGTTTGAAAAAGTTGCTCCTGTGGCCAAGCTCCAGGCTCCATTCACTGCCTGCCCAGCAAGGACATCACCAGCATGAGAATTTCATTGGACAATCCTGGGACCAGGTTGCATTTTTTTCCCCCTTTGGCAATGGGAATGGAACCCAGAGCCTCATACATGCTAGGCAAGCATTGTCCCCTCAAGCTATACCCCTATACTTCAATGTTTTTCCTGAGACTACCCCCCCCCCGTATTCTCTACTCGTTTTCGAGTTTCCTATTGTTTCATCTCTGTTTCTTAGACATATTTCGAATCCAGCAACAATACATTGGCCAACAATATATTGGCCAACAATCTATGGGCTTCATTCTACTTGGTTTCTTGCATCTTTTGAACTACCATTTCTAAGTCAGGAGCCCTCAACTTCAGGGGATTTGCAGTTGAGTGTCTCCTGGAGACATACACGCTCAACAGTATGGTGAAAAAACTTGTCCTGCAAGGACTGTAATGTTTCCTGTAGAGATCAGGTACAGTAACAGTTCAGAGAAGGACAGCTTATGGTCTGCCATTAATAGGAAGAAATAGGTGACAGAGAAATTTGAACTGGTCTTATGGGAGAGAGATGAGATTTGTAGCTATGAATGGAGCGGGTGCCCCAGGGTCTTGGATGGGAAATGGCTGCAAACATCTATAGATATGTCAGGGACTATCTACAGTAAAAGCTAGAACCTGGTGAGAAATCGGACGAAGGAATGACCAGCCACACTAAAAGTCCAACACAGAATAAAGCCATGAACATGAGGTGGCCCAGTTCTCTGCACAGTTGGGTACATTTAAAAAAAAATTTCTAGAGTTCCACACAGCAGTGACAGAGATGGTGGCTGCTTGGTGTTCTCTAGACACTTTGGGTTTTCAGGTAAGAATGGAAGAAGAGTGGGGTGAGGACTTCCAGGTCTTGGTACAGAAGTGTTTGAACTGATGTCACTGGTCCTAGGCTAAACAGGTAGACAGGGGAAAAGGTGAGTGGTGTTGAAGGATGTGGAGAAAAAGGAAGACATCTAGGAAAGTGCTGCCTAATAAAGATATGGTATAACTCACAAATACAAAGGCATGAAACAATAGTTACCCCTTACTTGAAGTTTCACATTCTAATTTAGTTACCCATGATCAACTGCGGCTAGTACGGTACATTAAGATATTTGGGGGAGACAGGGAGAATGGAGGAGAGAAATATTCTCTCTTTATCTCTCTCTCTCTCTCTATATATATATATTCTCTCTAATATATATTCTCTTACATATATATATTCTCTTATATATATGTTCTCTAATATATATATTCTCTCTAATATATATACATATATTCTCTCTAATATATATACATATATTCTCTCTAATATATATAAACATATATTCTCTCTAATATATATAAACATATATTCTCTCCAATATATATAAACATATATTCTCTCCAATATATATACATATATTCTCTCTAATACATATATACATATATTCTCTCTAATACATATATACATATATTCTCTCTAATACATATATACATATATTCTCTTATATATATATATACATTCTCTTATATATATATATACATTTTCTCTTATATATATATATATAAACATTCTCTCTTATATATATACATTCTCTCTAATATATATATACATTCTCTCTAATATATATATATTTCTCTCTAATATATATATATTTTCTCTCTAATATGTATGTATATATTTTCTCTCTAATATGTATGTATATATTTTCTCTCCAATATATATACATATATTCTCTCTAATACATATATACATATATTCTCTCTATATATATTCTCTATAATATATATATATATTCTAACATACATATATTCTCTGATATATATATATCAGAGAGAAAATATGTATATATATATCAGAGAGAAAATATATATATATATCAGAGAGAAAATATATATCAGAGAGAAAATATATATGTATATTTTCTGATATGTATATTTTCTGATATGTATATTTTCTGATATGTATATTTTCTGATATGTATATTTTCTGATATGTATATTTTCTGATATGTATATTTTCTGATATGTATATTTTCTGATATGTATATTTTCTGATATGTATATTTTCTGATATGTATATTTTCTGATATGTATATTTTCTGATATGTATATTTTCTGATATGTATATTTTCTGATATGTATATTTTCTGATATGTATATTTTCTGATATGTATATTTTCTGATATGTATATTTTCTGATATGTATATTTTCTGATATGTATATTTTCTGATATGTATATTTTCTGATATGTATATTTTCTGATATGTATATTTTCTGATATGTATATTTTCTGATATGTATATTTTCTGATATGTATATTTTCTGATATGTATATTTTCTGATATGTATATTTTCTGATATATATATTTTCTGATATATATATTTTCTGATATATATATTTTCTGATATATATATTTTCTCTCTGATATATATGTATATTTTCTCTGATATATATGTATATATATTTCTCTGATATATATACTCAGAGAGAAAATATATTTATACATATATATCAGAGAAAATATATTTATATACATATATATGTATATATATATTTCTCTGATATATATATGTGTATATATATATTTTCTCTCTGAGTATATATATATATTTTCTCTGATGTATATGTATGTATATATATATTTTCTCTGATGTATATATATATATTTTCTCTGATGTATATATATGTATATATATTTTCTCTCTGATGTATATATGTATATATATTTTCTCTCTGATGTATATATATGTATATATAATTTCTCTCTGATGTATATATGTATATATATATTTTCTCTCTGATGTATATATGTATATATATATTTTCTCTCTGATGTATATATATGCATGTATATATATATTTTCTCTGATATATATAGTAGAGAGTATACATATGTATATATATATTTTCTCATATATAAGACAAAATATATATATTTCTATTTTCTCTGTAATATATATAATATATGTACTCTCTAATACATACATATTTTCTCTCTAATATATATATATTCACTAATATATATATATTCACTAATATATATATATTCACTAATATATATATATTCTCTAATATATATATATTCTCTAATACATACATATATTTTCTCCCTGATATATATATTTTCTCTGAGATAAATATATATACTCTATAATTATATATATACTCTATATATATATTAGAGTATATATATAATTATATTCTCTCTAATATACATTAGAGAGAAAATATATATATTCCCTCATATATATATACCCTCTAATATATATATTCTCTCTAGTATATATATATATTCTCTCTAGTATATATATATATTCTCTCTAGTATATATATATGTTAACATATATATTTTCTCTCTAATATATATATTAGAGAGAAAATATATATATTCCCTCATATATATATACTCTCTAATATATATATACTTTCTAATATACATATATACTCTCTAATACATATATATACTCTCTAATACATATATATACTCTCTAATACATATATATACTCTCTAATACATATATATATTCTCTCTAATATAGATTCTCTATAATATATATATTCTCTCTAGTATATATATATTCTCTCTAGTATATATATATATATTCTCTCTAGTATATATATATATATATATATATTCTCTCTAGTATATATATATATATATTCTCTCTAGTATATATATATATATATTCTCTCTAGTGTATATATATATATTCTCTCTAGTATATATATATATTCTGTAATATATATATATTCTCTCTCTATATATATATATATCTATTCTCTCCTATATATATATTCTCTCTAATGTGTATATGTAAATATTCTCTCTCTATATATATATACATTCTCTCTAATGTATATATATATTCTCTCTAATGTATATATATATATATTCTATATATATATTAGAGAGAATATATATACATATATTATTCTCTCTAATATATATATTCTCTAATATCTATATATTCTCTAATATCTATATATTCTCTCTAATATGTATGTATTCTCTCTAATATGTATGTATTCTCTCTAATATGTATGTATTCTCTCTAATATATGTATGTATTCTCTCTAATATATATATATTCTCTCTAATATATATATATATATATTCTCTCTAATATATATATATATTCTCTCTAATATATATATATATTCTCTCTAATATATATATATATTCTCTCTAATATATATATATATATTCTCTCTAATATATATATATATATTCTCTCTATATATATATATATATTCTCTCTAATATATATATATATATTTCTCTATATATATATATATATTCTCTCTAATATATATATATATTCTCTCTATATATATATATATTTATCTCTCTAATATATATATATATATTCTCTCTAATATATATTATATTCTCTCTAATATATATATATATTCTCTCTAATATATATATATATATTCTCTCTAATATATATATATATATATATCTCTCTATATATATATATATATATTCTCTCTAATATATATATATATATATTCTCTCTAATATATATATATATATTCTCTCTAATATATATATATATATTCTCTCTAATATATATATATATATATTCTCTCTAATATATATATTAGAGAGAATATATATATATATATTAGAGAGAATATATATATATATATATTCTCTCTAATATATATATATATATATTCTCTCTAATATATATATATATATATTCTCTCTAATTATATATATATATATTCTCTCTATATATATATATATATATTCTCTCTAATATATATATATATATATTCTCTCTAATATATATATATATATTCTCTCTAATATATATATATATATTCTCTCTAATATATATTATATATATATTCTCTCTAATATATATATATATATATTCTCTCTAATATATATATATATATATTCTCTCTAATATATATATATATATATATTCTCTCTAATATATATATATATATATTCTCTCTAATATATATATATATATATATTCTCTCTATATATATATATATATATATTCTCTCTATATATATATATATATATATATTCTCTCTAATATATATATATATATATATATTCTCTCTAATATATATATATATATATATATTCTCTCTAATATATATATATATATATATATTCTCTCTAATATATATATATATATATATATTCTCTCTAATATATATATATATATATATTCTCTCTAATATATATATATATATATATTCTCTCTAATATATATATATATATATATTCTCTCTAATATATATATATATATATATATTCTCTCTAATATATATATATATATATATATTCTCTCTAATATATATATATATATATATTCTCTCTAATATATATATATATATATATTCTCTCTAATATATATATATATATATATATTCTCTCTAATATATATATATATATATATATATTCTCTCTAATATATATATATATATATATTCTCTCTATATATATATATATATATATATATTCTCTCTAATATATATATATATATATATATATATATATATATATTCTCTCTAATATATATATATATATATATATATATATATATTCTCTCTAATATATATATATATATATATATATATATATTCTCTCTAATATATATATATATATATATATATATATTCTCTCTAATATATATATATATATATATATATATATATATTCTCTCTAATATATATATATATATATATATATATATATTCTCTCTAATATATATATATATATATATATATATATATATTCTCTCTAATATATATATATATATATATATATATATTCTCTCTAATATATATATATATATATATATATATATTCTCTCTAATATATATATATATATATATATATATATTCTCTCTAATATATATATATATATATATATATATATTCTCTCTAATATATATATATATATATATATATATATTCTCTCTAATATATATATATATTATATATTATATATATATATTCTCTCTAATATATATATATATATATATATATATATATATTCTCTCTAATATATATATATATATATATATATATATATATTCTCTCTAATATATATATATATATATATATATATATATATTCTCTCTAATATATATATATATATATATATATATATATATTCTCTCTAATATATATATATATATATATATATATATATTCTCTCTAATATATATATATATATATATATATATATATTCTCTCTAATATATATATATATATATATATATATATATTCTCTCTATATATATATATATATATATATATATATATTCTCTCTAATATATATATATATATATATATATATATTCTCTCTAATATATATATATATATATATATATATATATTCTCTCTAATATATATATATATATATATATATATATATTCTCTCTAATAATATATATATATATATATATATATATATTCTCTCTAATATATATATATATATATATATATATATATTCTCTCTAATATATATATATATATATATATATATATATATATATATTCTCTCTAATATATATATATATATATATATATATATATATATTCTCTCTAATATATATATATATATATATATATATATATATATATTCTCTCTAATATATATATATATATATATATATATATATATATATTCTCTCTAATATATATATATATATATATATATATATATATATTCTCTCTAATATATATATATATATATATATATATATATATATATTCTCTCTAATATATATATATATATATATATATATATATCTCTCTATATATATATATATATATATATATATATTCTCTCTAATATATATATATATATATATATATATTCTCTCTAATATATATATATATATATATATATATCTCTCTAATATATACATATATATATATATATATATACTCTCTAATATATACATATATATATATATATATATTCTCTCTAATATATACATATATATATATATATATATTCTCTCTAATATATACATATATATATATATATATATTCTCTCTAATATATACATATATATATATATATATTCTCTCTAATATATACATATATATATATATATATATTCTCTCTAATATATACATATATATATATATATATATTCTCTCTAATATATACATATATATATATATATATATTCTCTCTAATATATACATATATATATATATATATATATTCTCTCTAATATATACATATATATATATATATATATATTCTCTCTAATATATACATATATATATATATATATATAAGGTCTCTCTAATATATACATATATATAAATATATATATA